>NC_091801.1:16999166-17302196 GCF_041296235.1 Equus asinus
TCATGAAGGCGGACATCGCAGCTGGGCAGTATCACCACTGAGTGTGTGTGGTGGAGAATTCTGGGATCTAACGGTACCACAGTAGGGCAGCATACGTGAAACAGACATGAGATCACAAACCTTTGTGGGCAATTAGAAATGCTTCTGAAGGCCTAGCACAAGCCACACATTTTTTAATGTTTGGGTTTAAAAAATACATTGAATTATAAATGGTCACTTGGAATAACTCAGATTTAAAGATAAGGCAGGAATTTTACAGAGTACCAAATGACTTATGTCACAGTCAACAGTAGATTCAAAATACTTATTTCAGTTTATAAAAGCCAAATAAATATTTTAAATGCTTATATTTAAATTTAACACAATACTATAAAAATGTTCCTCTCCAATATGAATTCAAGATTAAAACTGGATATATTGTTTAAAAATAAATATTTAAAAGACAATCGATTTTAAAAGAGAGAGAGAAAAAAGACATATATAAAACAAAATTCTCTTTCTAATCCAAAGTCACAAAACTTAGATATCTGGAATTAAATAACCCATGACTCAACTGTCTGGGATTTCTGAAACTCTCTTGTTTTGTTTGTTTGTTTGTTTGTTTGTTTTGTTGGGTTTCTTTTTTTTTGAGGAAGATCAGCCCTGAGCTAACATATGCTGCCAATCCCCCTCTTTTTGCTGAGGAAGACTGGCCCTGAGCTAACATCTGTGCCCATCTTCCTCTACTTTATATGTGGGACGCCTGCCACAGCATGGCTTGACAAGCGGTGCCATGTCCGCACCTGGGATCCGAACCAGCGAATCCCGGTCTGCTGAGTCAGAATGTGTGCACTTAACCACTGCGCCACCGGGCCGGCCACCTCTATTGTTTTTTTTTCAACTTTCTGCATTAATGCCATTGGCCCTGCAAAAAGAGCTTTCTCGTTCAATTTTGAGAAAGCTATCAGTTGATCTTGGAATTTCTTTACACCTTGGATTTATGAATCCATAATTCATAAAGATCGCAGTAATACTTAACCTATCTAGAAGGTAGCCAGAAACTACCAAGTAAAAGGCCCTTGAATAGTCAAAATGTACACAGTACTTGCACACCACTCACGAGCTAGCTCCTTGGATCCTCTTTCCACCACCCCTCATTCTCAATTTTAGCAAGCATCAGGAGCTGTTTGACAGGGGCAGAAAATTTTTTCCAATGGAAAATGGAGATGAAGAGAAAAGTTGCTATGAAGACATACTAAAGTACTAAGAAGTGATAGGTACCAGAATAAAACTCAAATTAGCTAAATGGGAAACTTGGTTTGGGGAAGGAATTATGCTCTAACTGTTCCAGGTGTTTGGTCTTACATATTTTGTTCAGATACCCGTTATTAGATTTTCTTTCTCTTTCTGTCTTGTGAGGAAGACTGGCCCTGAGCTAACATCTGTTGCCAATCTTCCTCCTTTTGCTTGAGGAAGATTGTCACTGAGCTAACATTTGTGCCAATCTTCCTTGATTCTTTTGTATGTGGGATGCTGCCACAGCATGGGTTGGCGAGCAGTGCACAGGTCTGTGCCTGAGATCTAAATGTGTGAACCCCAGGCCACCAAAACTAAGTGCATGAACTCAACCACCATGTCACCAGGCCAGCCCCTATATTTTTTAACATTTACATATTTTGATGATTTTGCCTAAGTAATTATCTAAATAAATCTCCACTCTACTATATACAATTCTTTCAGCTCTCTATTACCAATGTCAAATTGCCTAGGGTATTTTTTACTTTTTGTTATTTCATTTTTAATCAAAGCTTAAACTCATTAAAAGCAGCTGAAAGAATTTTACAGAAACGCTTCTTTACAGAAGGATGAAGCTTTAATGAGAACCATTTATACTGAGTAGCCAGGATATTTCTCCTAGCACCTAGCAGAACATCCAAAGCTATTCCCTGAGAGGAGATTAACAGTTTTTAAGCATTTCATTAACTCTTAAAAGTCATCATAATTTAGTATTTTTAATTTATAGACATTGAGGAGCCACCGTGAACAGAAAATGTAGTGGGTCCTACAGTATGTTGTGAGGTGAGAAGGGCCAGGATCTGACGGTGGGACTCTTGCTGCATTCTGGAACGCATGGTCTTCCTAAAGGCCAAATCATATCTTAAAGGAAATAAAGGCCTATGACAGAAGCCAAAGAGGTTTGGCTTTGGGTGGCAATGGTGTTCGACTATAGAAGTAGGCTGCCTGAAGAAATTAGGGAAACAAGTTCCTTCAGAAACCAAGCTTCTTAGCTAGATAAGGAGGCAAGGGCTCCCACAGGCATATCAGAGGTGGCTTTCTGACTCTGCTGCAGGGAAATCCTGTCTGGATGGCTTCTACCTGTGCCCTTCAACTTATGGGCCTTTCCATTTATTCCTGTCTCCAGAGAGGTCTCAGTGGCATCAGGAATTGATTCCAAAACACAGTTTCTCACATTCCCAAATGTGAGTTGTGCTCTATCAAAAAACAAGAGCTATACCCTTCACCAAGATTTCCATCTTCCTGGGCATCAGCTTAGCCCTAAAGTTAGAATCAGACTGTCACCACAAGAAACAGAAGTAGAAACTTTTCAAGACTCTTTTAAAGCTTAGTCAGTCTAATTCATTTCATGAGAGTAGGTCATAAAATTCATAGGGTATGAAACAGAATGAGCTATTTCTCCAAAATCTGTTTCCCTACTGGAAAAACTCCCAATGATATTAGAACATAGAGACAGACTCCCCCAGCTCTTCTTTTTTTTCAATTGTGAAATAATAAACACAGACAGAAACAGAGTATACAACATGGAAATATTCGTTTTGTGCCGGAGCTGGCCCAAACTGGAAGAACCAATTCTGCACATCGCTTCCCAGGTCTGCACATTTCTTCCCAGCTCCTCATTCAGTAATATCCTATCGGTAGCTTGAAATAAGCCATGGTAGGAATATTTACCATATGGAAATTGGCAAATGCTACAAATTAGGGCTTATTTTTAGATCAGGGTGTGAGCACATCACTGAGTATAATGAATAACATTAAAGCAAATATAAGTATCACACAAATCAACAAATAGAACACTGCTGATAGCCCAGACCTACCCCTGACCATCTGTCAATAAAAACACTCTTTAGCCAGGCTGCTGACCACTTTTAGGGCACAGAGAATTCCTGCCACGAATTGAGGGAATCTGTCTTCAATTGGTTACCCTAGAACAAAAGACAGCAACATTTTCTGTAAAGGGCTAAATAGTAAATATGTTAGGCTTTGCAAGTTACATATGGTCTGTGTCATATTCAAATATTTCTTCCTCTTTTTTAAACAACTCTTTAAAAATGTAAAAAACATGCTTGGTTCATGGGCCACAAAAACAGGTCACAGGCTAAATTTGGCTCACGGGTCAGAGTCTGCTGACCTTTGCTATAGAAGCACATGCGGATTTTTATCCTTGACTAATTGACTCTTTCATTCTTCAAAGAAGACTTCCAAACCTTGATCGTTTTCAGCAGTCCCCTCCTCATTTCCTCCTCTTGCTCACCACAAAGGACCTCAACTCTAAATATCCCAAAAAATGTGAAACTATCAGATTTGAAGTCCCTGAACGTCCTAACCCATCCTCCCCCACAAACAAGCCATTTATATTGTTCTCTCCAGTCCCAGAGGATGATGTGTTCCTTCTCCTAGGCAGAATAATTTCCACAGCTACTTTCTTGACTCCATCCCCATCCGCCTTCCCTGGTATTTGCTCCAACTATTATCTTCTCTCTCTCCTGAATCTGCAAGTTCTTTCTTTTGGTTTCCTCTGATCACACTAAAAACTATTATATATATACACAGACACACACAATGTTCTCTCTCTCTCTCACTTTCTCTCTCTCTTATGCACAGTCACACACACACACACACACACACACACACACGAAACTAAAGGAAACCAAACCAAAATGACAAAAAATCCAACTAACACTTCTTACCTGCCCCTACTAACTACTGTTCTCTTTCACATCTTCCCTTTTCATCAAAACTTTTAAAAGTGTCTAGACTCCTTGTCTCTCTTCTTTACTGTCCATTTACTCTTCCGTCCACTGCTTATCAGCTGCTGCTTCCACTGTTCTCTAAAAACTGTCGCTTAAAAAGTAACTATACACCAACTGATTATCAAATCAAATGGAGCCTTTTCTATTACAAAAAGATACTTTTTAAATTTCATTTTATCAAATCAATACATGTTCATCACAGAAAAAAATAGGAAATATAACAAGAGGAAAAAGGAAAAGAAGCCTCCACTCAAGTAATAACAACTTGTGAATTCTTCCAAATAATTTTGTTTATATAGATAGACATACATATAAATGGCATATACCTATCTATAGATATATAAAACAAAACTGAAACTAAAATATGCATTTTGTTGTCTGCTTTTTATATAAAGCATATATTCACTACATTTTATATTAATAAATATTTTATACAACATCATTTTAATGGCTATACATTGTACCACTGTATGAATGAACCATAACTTCTTTGATCATTTCTCCAATGAAAGATACTTAATTTCCAACTTGTCACCATTTTAAATCCCACTGCAGTAAACAGTGGACGCACAGCTTACAGACAGTTGCACACCCACTAGATGTATTTCCATCTTTTTCTTACAGAAGTTATCCGCCACTTTGGACATCTTGATTTTTGGAAATGTTTTCCTTCCTTGATTTTTATGAAAACATTCTATCTTGGTTTTCATCCTACCTCTTTGAAAATTCCTTTTCAGTCTCCTTAACTAGGTTACTTTTCTACCTGTATCTCAAATATTGATGTGGTACATGCGTGTGTGTGTATGTGTGGCTCCCTTTCCCTATACTAAAGATTCCCTGGTCCATATCCCTAAACAAACTTCTTCTCCAAATTGCCAACTTCTATATATATACTCGACTGCCAAGAACAGAGGCGAGCTATCTACACCATATGGATGTCCCAAAGGTTTCTGAGACTCCTCTGCCCTAAAACCCTCCTGAATTCTTATCTCGGGTAGAGGCAGCACCCAGACATCTCAATCATAAATAAAACCAGAAAATAAAACAAATGAGTGCACCTTCTCTCTTAATCTCATTCTTCCTTAATATCCATCAGTGAGTCTTAATCACACAATCTATGTTTCTTAAAACTGTTCCTTCTTTTCCATCCCATGGTTCCTGCTTATTTCAGGCTTGCTTCATCCTGTCTTTGCCTTGAGGCATGGACCACATCAACTCTACCCTCCACGCTGTGCCAGATGCCACACAGCATCATGACCTGCTTATAAGATGCCTGTAGCATAGGGTCCCCTACCCCCCGACTTCCCTGCTCCCTACACTTCGATCTTCATTGCCTTTATCACTTGCTTCACCCTTTATGCTTCAACAATACAATATTTCCCTCTTTCTTTAAAATACCTTCTTACACACACACTTCCCTCTCTGCCAGGAACATCCCTTCCCATGACACATCTTCATTCTCCTTTTACCTTAGAATTACCTTTTTACCCTTCTAGAGTCTATTTAGATATATTCTCCATCAAGTTGGCCTAAAGGCCCCTGGTTGAAGGTTCTTCTACATTCCCATAGGTCTCTTAAAACACCTTTTACAAGGCATTGAAATTCTGCTTTTCATCCCTATCTCCCCTCTTAAAAGATAAACTTGAGGTCTGGGTGCACATGTTAATCATCTTATATTTCCACATAAATGTCTGAAGACTAAATAAATGAATGTGGGAATGAATGAACAATGAACTGCCATATCACCTGCTTCTATTTTCACTCACAGGCTGTTATTGTCTAACTCCTCAGGTTGTTCATCAGACAAGACTTTTTGGGTATGTTCATGAATGATGAACTAAAAAAGTCATTTGTTATTTTTTCTTGACTAAGTCCAGATTGCTATTATCAGTCACAGAGCATAAATATCTGTCCTCTCTTCTTCCAACAGCTGGGCTCTTTTCCTTGCAAAAGCTACAATCAGTGTTTCCACATGAGCTGCAGTCTGTAAACCAATGTCTGGATGGACCAACGATACTCATCCTATCACTGCCTCGCTTCAGAGAAAATTGCCAAAAGCAGCAAAAGCATTAGGCTCAGAAAACACTGGAAGTCTTGCTACTCTGGGACTAGGACCTTGCTAAAAGCAAAGGGTTGAGTTGATCAATGTCATATAGTAGGTCTTTAGCTTTTAGTTTTTTTATTTATTTACCGACTTATTTACCAATCTACTTATTTTTAAGCATAATGCCTTCAATAAATAAGCCACAGTTAAAGCCAAAGATCCCAGCAAAGGAATCAAATCTACAAACGCCAAAATGCATATAATCTAATATTAGAGGTCCACACTTACAGAAGCAGAAGGTGGATCTGCAGTGAAGAAAGAGTGAGGGCAGGGTCTCAGAGAAGATGGATCAGGAAGAAATGGAACCAGAAGTAGTGCACACCCAGCAAATCATGACTGAGTTACCTGCTAATAACTGCGCTATGGTCTGGAGAGACCAGGTGCGGGGTGGCCCTGCCCACAGGAAGCTCAAAGTCCAGAGAGAAGACAGTAAAGCAGATAATAGAAGATAAGTATGTTCAGAAAAAAAATATAAAAGCACAATAAGAGGGGCACCAAATCCAGTCGAGAGGAGGACAGCAACAGAGAAATCATCTTGGAGGAAGTGGTATTTGAGCTGAGGCTAATGGAGGAGGAGGATTTTACTTGGGGAAAATGGGAGTGGTGGAGGGAAGCAGGGATGAGAATTCAGGGCCCGAGGACAGCATAAGCAAATACATGAAATGGAGGAACATCGGTGACTGTGAAAAACTACCATATTGCTGTTATATAAACGGTCTGATGATAAGTCATGAGAGATGATACTGGAGACATGATTAAGGGCCAGATCGTGGAAGTTTTAAGGAGCCACTGAATCTCTGAAAGTGTCAGGTTTTCACTTTAGATCCATCATGCTGATTGCAGCGAGGGCTGATCGTAGAAAGAGAGAAGAAAGTGAAGAGTGTAGCCAAGACTGGTTATTCATTCCTCAAACTATTTCCATATTTCTCCTGGGCACATAAGCTAGACTACATTTCCCAGCCTCCCTTGCAGTTAATTGTGGAATGTGGGCAGATGTGATGAGCTACACTTCCACCTCTAGGCATTAGAAACCTCTCCCATGATCCTCTACTGTCTCTTTCGGCCTTTGGAGGACCCTTGGAAGTCATGTGTTGAAGATAGTCGAATAACAGGACAGAAGCAGCCTGTATTCCTGGCACACTACATCGAGCTATTCCCTGAGTGAGAAAACACTTGCATTGTATGAAGTCACAGAGGTTTTGGCCATGAGACTCCCCTAACATAACGTTATGGCAAACCAGCCAGCCACAAGCTCAATAAGGGCAGTGACTGCACCTGTTTTTTCTGTCATGGGGCAGGAATGAAATGGAACATGTTAAATGGATAAACCAATGATCTGGTCGGTGTTGTAGAGTATGAACTAGGTGGTAATAATATGGGTGGAGAAGAGTCAGATCCAAGACACATTTTAGAGGGAAAATGAGCAAGATCTGGTAACTAATTAGTATGAACAGCAAGGGAAAGAGAGGAGTCTAGAAGGCCTCCAGTCTGGGTAAATTGGTAAGCGATGGTGCCATCATCTGAGACAGAGCATGCAGAAGAAAGGTTATGTTTGAAGAGGGAGTATGATCTACTTAGATATGTTGAGTTTAGCATGGCAGTGGGATAGCCAAGTGGAGATAAGCTTTAGGCATTTTGTTTATAAAAGCATAAAAAGTCTGGATGGGAAATACTTATTTGAGTTAGTCGCATAGGGGTGACAATCAAAACTATGAGAGAGGATGAGGCTAGACAGAGAGCATTTGAAAGGACAGAAGGAAAGGATGAAATGGAAAAACAGCATTTACAGCAGTAAGGAAGAAAGAGGAGCGCCAGAATGAAACCTTCAGGAAATGATATCCAGGCATCCAAAGAGGCTCAAGTGAGGGCGGGTCCCAGAAACCAGGAGATCAGAGAGTTTGAAGAAAGACAGAGTAATGAACGGTGTTAAAACTACCGGAGCAATTTTGTAAGATGAAGGCTGGGAAAGTGTTCATTCAGTTTGACAATTGGGATTCAACAGGTGACGATAGTGAGCAAAGTTTCAGTAGAATGAAGGTGCAATAAAACAACCACACTGAGGAGTGAAAGGAAGATGAGCACGTGGAGACAAGCAGCATTAACTACTCTTTTTGAAAATTTGGATGAAAGAGGAAGAAGGAATTCTGATGCCATCTGGAGGTAACTCAAATTCAAAAGAGTTTTTGTGTGGGTGTGTTTTTTACGTTAGGTAGAGCTGTGGTGTCCAATATGACAGCCACTCATTAGGTGGCTACTGAACATTTGAAATGTAGCTAGTCCAAATTGAGATGTGCTGTAAATTAAAATTCACAGCAGACTCTGAAGACTTAGTATGAAAAAAAAGAATATAAAATATCACAATAATAATTTTTATATGGAATACAAATCACGCTGACAATAATTTGGATATAATGGGTGAAATAAAATATTTTATTAAAATTAATTTCACAGCCTTCTTTTTTGTAATGTGCCTGTTTGAAAATATAAAATCACACATATGGCTCACATTACATTTCCACTGGGCAGTGCTTAGCTGCAGCATGTCATAGGCTATTAGGGATAAATAGTAATAACATCTGTGGTAGGCAGAATTCAGCCACACTCTCGTGTAATCCTCTCTCTTTGAGTCTTTATGGGCCCACTGCAAATGAAAGGATATCACTCTCTTGATTTGGTTAATAACCAGTTGCCTGAGTAAATCAGAAGGGAGAGTATCTGGGTGGTCCTGACCTAATGAAGTGAGCCCTTTAAAAGAAGGTGAAGCTTCAGAGAGATGCTGCCCAGTGGCCTGAAGGAAGCAGTAGTAAACTACTGTTGTGAGAGGAGGAGGCCACAAGGCAAGGACCTGAGAATGACTCCAGTTTCTAGGAGCAACCCCCAGCCAACAGCCAACGAGAAAACAGGGATCTTAGCGCTACCACAAGGAGGACTGAATTTGGCCAATGACTTGCATGAGCTTGGGAGATGACCCCACGCCTCAGGTAAGACTGTAGCCACAGCCAACATTTGAATTTCAGCGTGCCGAGACCCTGAGCAGAGGACTCAGCTAACCACACCCATCATCCTGAGCCACGAAAACTATAAGATAGAAAATTTGTATTTTTTAAAGCTGCTAAGTTTGTGGTTGTTACACAGTAATAGAAATCTAACATAATATCTAACATTTAACTAGCACTTATTACATACCAGGTACCATATTAAGCACTTTAGACACATCATCTCATTTGATTTTCACAAAAACCCTAAGAAGTAGGTACCATCATTATTTTAATTTTACAGTAAAGGTAACTGAGACACAGAGGGGTTAAAAATTTTTTCCCAAGGTCACAAAGCTAATAATTGATGGAACTGGAATTAGAAAGATTTGTACATACAAAAAAGACAAAATAATTAATTGAATCAGATCTCAGAGGAGTGGGCAGGATATGAGATCAAGCCCATAGGTGGACAGATGGCCATAAACAAGAGAAAGCCCTTCTCCTCTGAGGGAGAGGGAAGGGTAGAGAGAACAGATTCAATCACCTAAGTTCTTCTATGGAGCTGGAGGCAGGCATTTGCTAGGACAGTGCGGCAGGGATTGAGTGGGGCTTTGCAGATTATTATGTGGGTTTTTCGTAGCTGCAGAAAGGGTAGAGAGAGGAAGGGACTGACCAAGAGTAATTAACAGAGTTGAAAACCATGAATTTGCAGGGTAGCGTTCAGCTTTACCACGTCATTTTCCCCTGGGGCCTTCAGGTTTATTGGTGAAGAAGAGCTAAAGACTGCAGCACTTAGTCAAGGATGGGAATTTTACATGGAGAAAGACAGAAGGATGGAAATAAGAGTGAACAAGGATACTGGTAAAACTGGCCCATATTTCAGTCTGGGCAGGGGAGGAGCGAGACCAGAAGGAGAGAGAAAGATGAACAGAATGAAGGACCAATATACTGGAGGTACTCCAATACAGCGAGGGTTCCAGTGCGGGAATAACAGAGTGAGGATAAGAAAGAGCTAGAAAGAATACAAGCAGGTGACACCACAGTCTACAAGCCTTGAGTACAATTTAACTTTGGAATATGAATGATAGATTACTAATATAAAGAACTGTGAAAATTGGAGAGATTCTTTATGGTAATCTGGTGTAAATTCCTTCATTTCCTCAGAAGAGGAAACTGAGGAATGAGGCCAAATGATATATATTCAAAACGGGAAGCAGGTGAGAGGCAGAGCAGGACCCAGATGATCTTTCAGCCTAGAACTCTTCCCATGACAGCACTTGTGCCTATTTTATGTGATACACATTGTAGTCTTTTAAAAGGACCTAACTAAGACAGTATAGAGTACACATAATATTCAAAAATTGACACTTTAAAAAATGTGTACCTAACGCTGATTGAATTCACACTTGGACTGCAAGCTCAGACACATGTAGGGTGTGTGTGGGAGGGAGTGTATGTGGTGTGCTTGTGTGTGTGAAGTACAGTTAAATGAGACGTTATCCAACAGAGAATAATTCAGAATGACATAATAAATGTCTAATAAAACTGTACCACTTGCTATCAGGCTCTGAAAAAGTTTTCTAAAATTATTGATTAGTTATTTATAGATACATATATTTATTCCCACAAAAGATTGCAGGGAGCAAAATTATTTATTTTGATGGGTACTAGACCATTCTAAAGCAATAATTACTAATAATGCTACCTCAGATGTCTATAGAAGCACAAATCCCCGGAGACACTTTGTCAGGTTTCAGAATGTCATTACCAATGCCATTGGTAGAGAGTGGAAGTATGAAAATGTAGATAGAAAAGGCAATGTCAAGGTCTCTTAACAAATTTGCTCCTTCTACATGTTATTTCTTGAAGAACCTATTGAACACATTTAATCTGGTAAGTATAGCATTTTCAAACCCAAGAAAAATCAGTGTGAGTTAGCTTTGGGATATATATTTTATTCTCTTTATATATAGAGAGAGAGGGGAGAAAGAGAGAGAGAGAGATAAGTGCTTATATCCATATTCACATTCATATCCATATCTACATATATGTTCGTATGCATATCTAAATATTAGATAAACAGAAATAAGACCACCCACAAGCAAATAAGCGTAGGCCCTGGTATTTTGGAGGTGGTCAGAAGCCTGTATTTCCTTCTCTTTATTAAAGAAGAATTGCAATGAATAAAGGAATGAAAGAAACAGAAAATATCCCTTAGAAAACCACAGTAATTCTTGTTTCAGGCAAGATCCACCAACGGATGCTGAAATTAATGGGTGAAAATTTGAAAAGAAGCAGGATATTTTCAAAGTCTTAAAGTATCTCTCCCAAGGTATTTGTTAACTACAAAGGGCAAAGTATTAACTTTACAGTGGACAAACCTGACAGACACCACCTTAACCAACCGATTCAGGTTAATATCACCAGTAATGAGCTCACGGGCCCCAATATGAGAAGGACACTGCCCTAAGGCTCTTCAGTCTCAGCCACTAGAAGAGATACATTATTCAGAGACGTGAAGGTCCTGCAACTTTGCAATTCCCCTATTCAAAAACAATTTTTCTCACTACTTCAAAGTCAGACGGAAGCAAATACCTGAAGGAATGGGCATGGCCCTAGGCTTCTGAAATGAGAAAAGCTATTGAATGAAAAAAGTTCGGAAATGCTGCAAAGGGAGGGAGGCAGGCACCAAAACCCCGCTACGTCTACCACGTGGCCACCTCATATCACCAGTGTCACTGCAAGTCACTCTAGCACGTCCACCTTTACAGAGAGTCACAGCATGAAGAGTGACACAGTTCATGACTGATCTTAAGATAAAGAATTACACTGAAAGGTTTGCAAAAAGCCAGAAAAAGCTCATGGTACAGTGTTACTGAAAGAAAAACCCTGGTGGCAAACTGGAGAGAATATGTAGTCTTTCTTGCTATTCTTTGAGCCCTGTCTAGAGAGAGTCTGCATAAGCTGAGAGCTGTAGAGCTGAGATCATTCTATCAGTTAAGGGATGTAAATGACATTTTGCTGTCAATCTCAACTAAATAACAAATACTTCTAAAATACGTCACATCTTTTAGAAAGTACAACTAACATAAAGCAAAAACCAATCTTGCCAGAGAGAACTCTATCAGGGACTATATGAAAATTAGAAGATCACTAAGAACTTTCAACTTTTCCTACCAATAGCTATGGCACTGGAGAGAAAGGTCCACAATAACGAGACATTGAATATTCCTTTTGACCATACCTAGAGGAAAGAGTCCATTCCCTATGTCTTTCCAGTAAATAAAAAAATGGGTAATAAAGTTACCATCAGATTAGAGAAAGAATTACCAATCTGATGCTACTACAAGAGTTGAATAGGATCACATAAGAATGAATGACACCCTGGTTCAGGATGATGGAAGAACTAAGTTTGCAATTACATAGTTGAACTCTGGGCAGCTAGACTGCTAAAGAAACATCAGTAAATGGTAAAGCTGTATTTCTATTGATTTACACTGACCATCTCCGATGAAGTGATAACTTAGTAGATAAGCACATCTTGGGCCTAAGACAAGAAGTTAATATTAAAGCTCAGATAGCGAAAATCACAGAAACTCAAGTCATTCCAAGAACGTAGCATTTTGTTTGGGAAGAAATTTTTAAAAAGTTAAAGGAAGAAAAGAGGAATCTCTCCCTAAATGACCTACTGCTCCCCTACCCCCACATAAACTCCACCACTACTGTCACAAAAAATAGAGTCCCTTAAAACCAGCAAGTGAAGCTAAAAGCAACCCTCCCTCATATACACAGAAGCTGAACACCACACCTTATTCCAGCCGGGCTGCAGACTCAACCAGTGGCTTCTCTGGCCCTAATTTTGTCGCAAGAGTAATGTCCCATATCTGCCTCTCTTCTACTCTCCGGACCAAGGACTGCCCTCTGCCATTTTCGTTTCTCCAGACTTCCATGCAAGAATCAAATGAGCCCCCTGCTATGGCCTCCATTGGCTTCTGATCACAGGACTCAGTTGCAAGGTTCTACCAAACCCAGGTTTTCTTGGGACAGAACATAGCTAGAACCTTGACACGTCTGCTACAGATGCGGGCAAGTGCATAACTGAAAGGCAGTCAAATTTACTTATTAAAAACTTTTATGGGCAGGCCAAATACTTTCTTACAAATTAATAATGATATAACAAGTGTTTGCAAGGTAGTTGTCATATTTTAAAGGACAAAAATTGACTAATATTATATTTGAAGATCTGTGTAATAATTGGGCATATTCTTCCTTTTTTTAAGAAAAGAAATTTAAAAGAAAGCCATCTTTCTTTTAACTCATGTTATTGAATAAATGGAGAGGCTGTAAAGAGCCACAGGTTCTGCCCAGAGGGGTAAGATTTATACATATTAATATAAGCTTTTTCCATATCAATAGGATAAGGCTCTTTTCAAGAACATAGTATAGCAATAAGCTAAAACTCACTTTATCATTGTTTACTACAAAAGTAAATCGAGTCAAAAGCAAGGCTTTCTTGAATCCCAATTGGAGAGTTTCTACTAATGGCAAAATTATAAGATGCTATCACAAGGCAGCTTAACTTCTGAGAAAGGCTCTTTGCACAAAAGTCTAAAAAAGGCTCTAGTGAATTATGAATGGAGAGGTATGAAAAAACTAAATCTCTCTCTCTATATATATACATATATATAATTATAATACAACAAAATACAATATGTAAAAATGTATAACTACAATATAATATATAAATACACATGTATGTGTGTGTATATATATCTTCTCCCAAAATATACCAAGGGATAATTTTAACTTTGATACAAATTATGAAACTACTAAAACTATGCTATCTAAAAAAGCAGACAGATCCCAAATATAATCCACTAGAATTTGCTAGTGTTATGTTTCCTATTTCAGAAATTTTTAATATTCCATGGCACCAAAAGAGAAGTTTAGTGAGGTCATGGCATTAATGTGCTTCTAAAGGCACCTAATTTTCAAAAATAGGGAGATGTGGAAGCACAAGAGAAAGAGAGGAATACTTTGAACTCAATACTAAAACCATAAAGTATATATGCATGTCTACTAATTAAAGTGCATTTATCAAATCAAAATATTTGATTTCCTACTCTCATGACAATAACATTGAAAAGCTTTTACTTGAAATATCTCATTTTAAACCTTCACACCCACCAAAAGAAGGAGGCATAATGATGGCTTCCTGCTTTGGAGATGAGAGGACCAAGGCTCACGGAGGCTAAATAATTTACCTCCTTAAGTTAAATAATAAATAATTAAAATAATTTAATAAATTAAATAATTTATTCACTTCATATGTGGCCAAGAAAAACCTCTAACCTAGGCCCTTTGATTACAGAATTATTGATTTTACAAAAAGGCACCTTACAAGGCACTGTGCTGGGCTCTGAAAGGATTCTAAGAATCTGGCCCAGTTACAATCCTTAAGAAGTTTAGAGACACCAAAAACTCATAGAGGTAATAGGTATGTGTACTAATTAGGATGACACAAAACAACAAGGTTCAAAAGAGAAGAATGAATAAGATACCATTAGGTGTGCATTTGACGTGGGTAACAGAGACCAGACACCACGTAGAGAGAGTGGAGCCAAACAGCCATGGTGTGTATGGGGTCCGGGGTCTACAACTCCTCCTACTCTATATAACCAGTCTTCCAATGAATTTGTAATATGCAAACTCAATCCTCATTTCCAATCTCATGGCCTTAGAGCTCCTCAACCTCTCACAGAATTATAATGAGGCTGTTGGAAATGGGTTGCCGGCAATAGTAATGAATGGGTTCCTGGCAAAAGTAATGAATGTTTCTACTTTAATATTGGTTAGGAATTTCAATTATAATCAAGTAAATGAACTTACTTCGAGAGAGATTCTCAAGGGCTTTTCCCAGCTTCTTGCTCTCTTGAAGGATGTGGTTCAATTCATCAAAATCACGGCTTTCTGGTTTAGTCCGCCAGTCCCACTTAGGATGGTCTACTGACCTTGGCACTATGTTTAAAAAAAATTATTACTTCATAAGCATGCTACATAATGATAAAAACTTACTAATCATTATTATGTGAAGGATTCTATCAAGATCAATGTACAGAATAAAAATGTTTATCTTGAAGACAGTTTTCCTATGAGCAAACAGAGGGGAAGTTATAAAGCTGGGTTTTAAGAAGTGTTTTAACTGAAAAAGTAAAGGGAAGTGTGACAGTGTTGATAGAAAAAATAAAATTCAGGTACTTATTTAAAACTAATAATTTCTATAACTTAGGGAAAAACACAAGCAAAGTATATTTTGCATTATGTTTCAGCAGCTTAAAAATTACTAACTTCTTCAGAAATTAGTACATATTTTTAAGATATTCTTGCTGTCTTCCGGTAAAACATGAAAAACTGAATATATGTATTCACCTTCACTTCCCCCCAAATTCCCACTAAAATTACATTGCAGTAAAGGGATTTTTTTTTTTGGTCAAAGAATTAGTTGAACAAGGAGAGAAGAAATTATTAGGCAAGAAATAGCAACATATTTTTTGAAAGATGCAAAATAGATTGATGATTAGTAACTGGATTTAGCAAGGTAGAGAACACTGAAACCTACGTCCCTAAAGAGAGAGATGCCAAAACACTTGACATTTCATATCACTTAACCTTTAAAGCATCACTCAAGGAGGATCAAGGCCAAAGTAAGAAGGCTATAAGAACTTAACTGTTTTTCAGATTGAAAATGTCCTTTAAATGTCCAATTCAAGGCATATTATCAGAAAATTTTAAAGCAGTGGTAATAAAGAAAATATCTAAAAAGCTTTCTGAGACAAAAATAGCAAATCACATTGCTATCAGACTTCTCAATAGTAATGCTTGGCCCCACAAGACATGGGAGAAATTCCTTCAAAATTACAACTGAAGATTACTTCTAACTTAGATTTTTATACCCAACTAAGGAACCAATAAGATAATTATAAAGCCTCAAAAACGTATCTTGCAAGCACTCTTTTTCAGAAAGCTCCTTGTGGAGGTGCTCCACCAAAATGAAGAAGTAAACCAAAAAATGGAAAGACATGGAATTCAGGAACCAGGTGGTACTCCCCAAGAAAGAGGAAAAGGGAACCCTCAGGATGACAGTGAAGGATGGTCCCAAAAGACAGCTGAGAAAAAGGTTAAATCAAGGAGCTAAGAATGAAGCAAGAGGACAGAAGGCTACAGGAGAGAGGTTTATAAAATTTTTTTAATGAAATAAAGTATCTGTGTCTAGGCTATTGTAAATAACGCTGCTATGAACAACAGGGAACAGATATTTTTTTGAGTTAGTGTCTTCATTTCCTTTGGATATACTTCCAGAAGTGAAATTGCTGGATCATATGGTAGTTTTATTTTTAATTTTTTGAGGATCCTCCACACTGTTTTCCATAGTGGCTGCACAAATTTACAATCCCACCAACAGTGCACAAGGTTCTCTTTTCTCCACCTCCACACCAGTATTTGTTTCTCTTTGTTTTTTTGATAACAGCCATTCTAAGAGGAATGAGGTGATATCTCATTGTGGTTTTAATTTGCATATCCCTAATGACTAGCGATGTTGAGCATTTCCTCACGTACCTGTTGACCTTTCATATATCTTCTTTAAACAAATGTCTACTCAACTCGTTTGCCCATTTTTTAAAACAGTTATTTGTTTTTTTTTTGCTATTGAGTTGTATGAGTTCTTTATATATTTTGGATATCAATCTCTCATCAGATACATGGTCTGCAAATATTTTTTCCCATTCCATAGGCTGTCTTTTCACTTTGCTGATGGTTTCTTTTGCTGGGAAGAAGCTTTTTAGTTTGATGTGTTCCCACCTGTTAATTTTTTATTTTGTAGCTATTTCATCAGTATATTCTTTTTTTTGCTCTCTCAATCCTTCCAACACCCATGCAAGGAATAATCTGCATTAAATTGCCTATATTTGAAATGCCTAGAGTAATGTCAGTTTTCCTGACTGGTCCATGAGATCGCACATCACATCTGTGAATAAAGTCATAGTAACATCAATGCAGACTATACTATTCAACCAATATTCGAAATAACTGCAGGCTTGTACTGTGAGGATGAGATGGGGCTGAGGTATAAGGCACAAAGTCATAGAAGGAGGTCAAGAGATAATGCCTCAAATTTAAAAAGCAAAGAGAACTGTGTATGTTGTATGTTTAGATACGTAGACATATGCACAAAAAATGAACATGTAAAAGAATTAAAAGTGGTTCCACATTAGAAACAGAACAGGGGAGAGCAAAGGACACTACTGCTTTGGAGTACTGCTTTACTTTTAAACCATATACATTTTTTATTTGATAAAAATAAAATAAAATAGTTTAAAAATATTTACATGGTAAGCGTACAGGAAATAGAGTCTCAGACTATTGAAATATCTCTTCCACCTTTTTAAAAAGTAATCTGGCAATATCTATTTAATAAAAAATATGCTGACCCTTCAAGGTGTTTTGTAAGTCATCATAAAGAAATGAAAACACCTGTACCTATGTATATATGTACAATTTGTTTTTAGCAGAAAGTCCAAGATATTTACTTATTTATTTCAGCAAATAGTTTGTGGTGGCAAAATTCTGGGATTAATCTAAATGACCTTCAACAAGGAGACAAATAGATTATGGCATATTCACACTATGCTATAGTTTGCAGTTACTAAAAATTGTAACTTAGATCTAAGCTTATTAGCATGGAGATATATCCACAATGCAAGAACAAGTTGCTTAAGAATGTGTAAAGTTTAAAGCCAGCTTTAAAGCAAATCAACCCATGCATATTTTATATGCTAGTTTGTACAAGGAAAGGATGTAAAAAGAAGCAAACTATTTCAAAGGATGTGAAAAGATACAAATTATTTCTGCGCAAGTAGAAGGGACTGAAGAGACTATCTTTCTACATGTCTGTATTTTTTTACTTGTCAAAATGAGCAAATGTTACTTCTAGAATTTAAATCTAAAATTTAAAAACATAGAACGCAGCTTCTTCCTCTGTGTTTCCTTGTTAATACACTCCAGGATGGAGATATCAGCTAACATCAATGCACTGGTGTGCAAGCAGCGGAGAGTGGACACCGTGATCATGATCAACGGTTCTAGAAAACACCTCCAGGCATACTGCTATTACCTGACAGGTCATGCCCCAGGGAATCCCTAGGGACAAGCCCAGCTATAGGGGAGAGAAACTCAGAAGAGGAAGCAGATAAAACTACATCTGGACCAGATCCCTCAAAACATTGGTTGGCACTTTTATTAACCTTCTTTGAATAATTTCTCTAATCTGCATCACTGTACTATCTAATTTTCCTGGAAATTACAATATACTATGAAAATTATTCTCTTTTTTTAATTTAAAAAAATAAGAGCATAGATTAAAAAAAAATCAGTTGATTGGTCAACATCCTCAGAAGACCACCAGACATGGCCCAGCTGTCCATCATCTGAGCCCTTGCAGACCTACCACCTGAACACATAACGTGGGCAAGCCCAGGTGAGACCAGCAGAAGAACTTCCAAGTCAATCCACTGAATTATGAGAAATTGTAAATGGTTGCTGTTTTAAGCCATTCAGTTTTCGGGAGGTTATATGCAGCCCTACAGAACTGACAAAACATCCAAGGACTTTTCCTCAGCACTTTTGAGAGGAACTAAGGCAAATTTCTTCAGATATTTTTGTAGCTTGTGAGAATCTGACACATATACGATACTCAACTTATCATGGGAACCACATTTAGGACAGCCCAGGCCACAGTATGATCAGGGTCTAATCAACTATGCTGGGTGATTTCAAAAAATGTTTTGATAAATAATGAAGGAGATTTGGGAGGTCATCAGCCCAGTACAGAGTCTTCAGAGGAGAACATCTCTGAAGGTTTCTGACATTAAAAACCTTACTTAGGTCATCCTTAATCTTAAAACTCAGTGCTACAATTTAAATACATTTTTCACAAATATCCCCAGGAGAAATGCAAAACAGCACAATAGTATCAACAACACAATATGACCCATAGGAGGAGACAGAATCTGAGATTAGGGATAGTCTGTGATGTCACTGAGGCAAAGCTCACCCCCAGTGCGGGAGCCTGTCCACGGCACCCTGCACATGGGTATCCTCCACTCATCCATAATGAAGCTGCTACTTCACAAATCAGCCTATCGTACATTACGTAGGGTGACTTTTGAACAATTCATTATATCAATCAAATTCTGACTCACTGTGATCTCCACCAATAGTTTCTATCTATGGATTAAAAATAAATGTACTGTTTCCTCCCAATGACTTTTGAGATACTGTTTATCCATTTCTTTTGAGCCAAAATAATTTCAATTATTTACATTTTTCAACTCTGTTTTCTAAAATTTAATAAATGCTAATGTTTTTATCTGAAAGTTCCTCCCCATTACTACACTTTAATTTAAAATATGCCAGGAAATATCTCAGCTGTATAGTTAATAACAGTTGATGAGAATGAACCCATTACTTTATATCTCCTGCCTTCTGCGCTTCTGTATAATGATATTTCAGACACTGTGCTGCCATCTGCATTCTCACATTTATGTAATTTGTGTTTTCCATACACATGCACTGTCCTTTCCTTTTCTCCAAAAATTACAATAAATATACATCTATTCCTCTTTGTACATTCTGTGCTAAATGCAACACTGGAAAAAAAAAAACTGAGAGAGCCGGCCTGGTGGTGCAGTGGTTAAGTTCGCACACTCTGCTTTGATGGCCCAGGGTTTGCAGGTTCAGATCCCAGGCGAGGACCCCTACACTGCTTATCAGGCCAGGCTGTGGCAGCATCCCACACAAAATAGGGGAAATTGGCAAAGATGCTAGGTCAGTGACAATCCTTCTCAAGCAAAAAGAGGAAGATTGGCAAGAGATGTTAGCTCAGGGCCAATCTTCCTCTCCAACAAACAAATTGCTAAAAACAACAAAAAAAGCAAAAAACTCTGAGAAATCCTCCCACAAATGCAAAAGTATAAATAAAAGTACTTAGGGTTGGTTTTAATTTTTGGTTTTAATCTAAGCTAAATTATTTACCTCAATTTTCTCATTTGATCATGAATTTGAAATGGCTATAAAAAATCAGTGTACACTATCATGCACAGGGGGTCGACCGATGAACACTCTTCTGGTCCTTTCTGCCAAGTCCCTACTCACCATCCTCAACCAGTCCACCAGAACCACCATTCCAATAAGTAATGAGGGGAAATACTTAATACCACACAGCAAAACCTTCATCAAACCCTATCTGTTGTATCTTTCTTCTATGCCAAATAACAATTGAACATTGATAACATAATATTATCTTGCAGATCTTTATACCTATACCAGCTTGCATTGTGTAAGTGTTATTTTTTATCTGAAAATTCACAGCTTTTAAACTGTTATGAGACTAGGTCATATTTTAGCACTAATTCATTCTTAAATTCTCCTCATTTATTCACTCATTTATATAGCATAAACTATGTGTCGGGCACTGTTCTAGGTTCTGGGGATAAATCCGTGGGAATAAAAGCAACAAAATCCTCCGTCCTCATGGAGATTACATTCTGCTGAAGCTCACAATCTACTGGATGGGCTAACAGATTATACTGTTCTTCATAAAACTGGCCTGATTAATATATAGTATCTATTTTTAGGTAAGCTTTCGCAATAAAAATTTTTTTAAATGAATGTTAAATATAACTTTTCCACATATGAAAGTTAATGACTGTAAATATTATTGTCTTTTTCTCTCTTAAGAACAATCACTTAGGAAACTTTTTCAATATATTGCATACATATTTGTGCCTCACAATGTTTTATTAAGAAAATAAACATTTTTTTCTTAAAATTTATTTAATTTTGCTTTAAAATAAGATACAAATTTTTATCAAATTCCATTCAAGTATTATTTGAGATGTCATGAGACTTTCTTACATTATTGATTTGCATAATGTACCAACATGCATATAATGGTAGTACCGAAAGGAGAGGAGAGAGAAAAAGGAGCAGAAAGAATATTTGAAAAATAATGGTTGAAAGATACTTCATGCAAATAGTAATCAAAGACAGCAGGAATGGCTCATTTCAACAAATAGTGTTGTCCAACAAATGGACAACTGTATATGCACATGCAAAAAAATAAATTTGGACCCCTACTTCCCATCATATACAAAAATTGACTAAACATGGATCAAAGACATAAATTTAAGAGATATAACTATAAAACTCTTAGGAGAAAACATAAGGGTAAATCTTTATAGCCTTAGTTTAGGCAAGGGTTTCTTAGACATGTCACCAAAAGCACAAGCAAAAGAAAAAAGAAATACATAAGTTGAGCTTCATCAAAATTAATAACCTGTATATTAAAGAATACTATCAAGAAAATAAAAAGATGGGGCTGGCCCCGTGGCCGAGTGGTTAACTTCGCGCACTCCGCTGCAGGCGGCCCAGTGTTTCGTTGGTTCGAATCCTGGGCGCGGACATGGCACTGCTCGTCAAACCACGCTGAGGCAGCATCCCACATGCCACAACTAGAAGGACCCACAATGAAGAATATACAACTATGTACCAGGAGGCTTTGGGAAGACAGAGGAAAAGAATAAAATCTTTAAAAAAAAAAAAAAGAAAGAAAAAGATAATCTACAGAATGAGAGAAAATATTTGCAAATCATATATCTGATAAAGATGCAGTATTCAGAATATATAAAGAAGTCTTAGAATTCAATGACAAAAAGAGTAACAACCTACTTACAAAAATGAACAAAAGACTTGAATAGACATTTCTCCAAAGAAGATATACAAATGGCCCAGAAGAACATGAAAAAATGCTCAACATCATTAGTCATTAGAGAAATGCAAAATCAAAATGACAATGAGATACCACTTCACAACCACTTGGATGGCTATTATAATTTTTTTATAAACAGAAAATAACAAGTGTTGGTGAGAATGTGGATAAACTGGAATCCTCTGACATTTCTAGTGGTAATGTAAAACAGTGTAGCTTCTATAGAAAGTAATTGGCAGTTCTTCCAAAAGTTAAACGTAGAATTATGATATGACTCAGCAATTTTATTTCAAAGTATATACTCAAATAATGGATAACAGATGTTCAAACAATTACTTTGTACATGAATGTTTATAGTAGCACCATTTACTATAGCCAAAAGGTAGAAACAACCAAAATGCTCCACAAAGGATGGATGGATAAACAAAACATGGTATGCCCATATGATGGAATATTATTCAGCCATAAAAATGAATGAAGTACTGACACATGCTGTAATGGGAATAAACTCTGACAACATTATGGTAAGCGAAATAAGGCAAACACAAAAAAGTCATACATTGTATGATTCCATTAATATGAAACATCCAAAATAGGTAAATCCATACAGACAGAAAGCAAGCTCCCAGGGCTAATGGGAGGTGGGAATGCTGAGTGACTGCTTATCAGTTACAGGGTTTCCTTTTTTGGCAATGGAAACATTTTGGAGCTAGATAGAGGTCATGGTAGCATAATATTTTGAAAGTACGAAATGCCATTGAATTGTACATTTTTAAATGGTTAACTTTATATTATGTTAATTTAACCTAAAAAAAAGTTTTGGAGTGATTATACTCATGAAGTCATAGTAACTGGCATTCTCTAAAACTTCTTTGCCTCTCCAAGGTCATAATGATATACTTGTATGTTTTATTTTAGAAGTTTTGTTGTTTTTGTTTTTATCTTTAGGTCTAGGACTCCTCTCAGATTTTCAGTATGATTTAAGGTAGGGATCAAGGTTATGTGTTTTTCCCCTATGAATGTCCAATGTTGAAGGAACTTTTTCTTTTCCTATTGTATTACGTACATGTCCATGTGGAAGATCATATGACTGTATACGAAGGTCTATTTTTGGACTCTTCATTACGTTCAGTTGATTTATTTGTCCATCCTTTCATGAAAATCACACCATCTTGATAACTATGGTTTCATAAGATGAACTCAGGTAGGATAAATTTTCCAAACTAGTCCATGTTTTTCAAGATTGCTTTAGACAATCATGGTCTTTTGCCTTTCCAAGTAAATTTTAAAATAATATCGTCAATTTCTAGGGGCAAATAACTGCTGGAGTTCAGATAGGGATTGTATTCAGTCTCTAGATCAGTTTTCAGTATATTGACATCTTACCAATATTGAATATGAACATGGCATATCTACCCATTTATTTAGCTCTTCTTTAGTTTCTCTCAGTAATGCTCTTATAGTTTTCTGTGCAGATAATTTACACATTTTCCCATTAAATTGTCCCTAAATATTTACTGCTCTTTGATGCTAGTATAAATAGTATCTTAAGGTCCTTTTGTGATTTACATTTTTTTGTATATAAAAATACATCTGATTTTTTATATTGACTTATAGCCAATGACTTTGATAAATTCACTTAATTTTAGTAGTTTCCTTATAAATTCCTAAGAAGTGTCCATGTATACAATCATGCCATCCAATGGACAGACATTTTTATATCTTCATTTGCAATTATGCATTTTGTTTCTTGTCTGATTTCATTGACTATGACCTCTACTATAAAGCTGAACAGAAGTGGTGAAAACACATCCTCTCTTGTTCCTAGTTATAGAGGAAATATTTCAGTATTTCAATGCGGAATACATAGTAGCTGTGAGATTCTAAGATGCCCTTAATTAGGGTGAAGAAATGTTCTTCTATTTCTAGTTTGATGGGAGTTTTGATCATAAATGCTATACTTTGTCAAATAATTTCTTCCACCTATTGAAATGACCATATAATTTTTCTCTCTTAATCTGTTAATGTAGTGAATTACATGAGTGGATTTTTGTATGTTCTCCTAACCTTGAATTTCTTGGATAAACCGAATTTGATCATACAGTGTTATCCCTTTCACATATTTCTGTATTAAAATTACTAATATTTGATAAGAATATTTCATGTCTACGATTATGAGGGATATTGGTCTGTGCTTTTCTTTTCTTGTAATGTCCTTAACTTGTTTTAATTGTAGGGTTATAGAGGCTAATAAAATGAGTTAGAATATGTACTCTCCTCCTCCTCTATTTTCTGAAAGAGTTGCATATGGTATTACGTCATTTTTAAATGTTTGAATTCCCCAGGGAAACCATCTTGGTGTGGAGTTCTCTTTGTGGGAAACTGTTTAATGATGAATTCAATTTTTTAAGTTGACATAGGACATTTAAACATTTCTATTTCTTCTTGGATCAGTTTTGGTAAATTCTGTCAAGGAATTCATACTTTTCATCTCAGTTGTCAATTTTATCGGCAAAGAGTTGTTCAAATTATCCCCTTATTATCTTTTTAATTGCTTCAGAATTTGTAGTCTTCTTCCCTCTTTCACTTCTTATATTTGTAGCTGGGTTTTCTCTCTTTTTTTTAATCAGTCTTGCTAGGTGTTTACCTACTTCAGTAATCTTTATAAATAACCAACTTCTCAATTTATTGATTTTTCTTTACTGTTTGTTTTCTATTTCAACTTTTATTATTATTTTTATCATTTCTTTTTCTCAATATATCTTGGTTTTAAGTCATTATTTTCTATGTTCTTAAAGTGAAAGCTGAGATCATTGACTTTACACTACTCTCTTTTTCTAATACAGGATTTTTCAGCTATAAATTTCCTCCTAAGCACTACTTTAGCTTCATCCAACAAATTTTAATGTTTTGTTTTTCAAAATCTTGTCTAATTTCCTTTGTGGTTTTGTTCTCAACTCATGAGTTATTTGGAAATGTGTTCTTTGATTTTGAAATATTTGGGGGAAGTTCCGAGGTTTGCTATGGTAACTTAATTCAAATTTAACACCATTTTGGCAGAAAACATACTCCATATTATTTCGATCATTGTTTTACGGTACAGCATATGGTCTATCTTGATGACTATTCTGTCTGGAATTGAGAATTACATATATTCTAATTTTGCTGGGTAGAGTGTGCAATAAATGTCAAGGTGGTTGTAGGTATTCAAATCTTCCATATCCTTACTCATGTTTTGGTCTATTCATTCTGCCTGTCTATATTCCCCTTTACTTTTGTAAACTTTTCCCTCCTTGTAATTGGGAACTTTGTTATTGGGTTCTCTTTATCTTTAGTAATACCCTTCATCTTGACTTCTGCTTGGTCTGATATTACCACAGTCATTAAAGTTTCTTTATGCATAGTATTTCAAACTGTTTGTGTCTTTATGTTTAAAATGTGTTTCTTGTAAACAATCTATACTTTTTAAATCTTCCTGAAAATCTTTACTTTTTAATTGATATGTTTAGTACATTGACATTTATTGTAACTATTGACATATTTGTACTTAAGCCTATCATCCTGGTGTTTGATTGTTATTTTTCTAATCTGTTCTTTATGTCTCTGTTCCTCTTTTCCTGGTTGTTTTAATAGCATGAATTTTATTTTTCTTCTGGCACACCATTTTAACTCATCTATTGATTTTTTATTTATGCCTTTTTGTGCTATTTTTTAGTAGTGCTTTACATATTACAAGATGCATCTTTAACTTATCATAGTACATGTTCAAAAGATATTCTACTACTTTAGGAACAATTTAATATATTTTGACAATAAATTTCTAATTAATAGTTCTGAATCCTATATTTTTATTGTTATATATATATTATCCCTACATATACTATAAAAATTCATGCTACTTTGTTATTAATTTTGCTTGAAAAAGCTAACAGTCTTATGGAACCAAAGGTTGGGAGTAGGTCACCTGAACAGAAAGAGATATCATCAGATGGCAGACCACCAGCAACATTCTATGGCTTGGTAGTATCCTGTAAAGAGCACAGATTCTACAGAATGAGGGGCCTTTACCATTCTACCCTCAAGTGATGGGATCTAGGACTGGCCCTCAAAATTGGTAAGGCTCTATGATTATGAATTTACCCTTGGGGCAAAAAGAGAGAGAGACAGACAGAGAGACCGATTAATCCAGGATGGAAAGGGAAATGTGAGACTGAGGCTTAATTCATTCCATTTTTCATTTATTCCTTTATTCTTTTTTTTCTTCCACTTAACACGTATTAATTGAGCCAGGCACTGTGTTGGACATTACTAGAGATTTGGTCATGAATCCCATATGCAAATTTTAAGCTTTTATATTTAAAAAAATGTTGGGACCTAATTTTATAAACCAAACTAGTGAAGCAAGATCATTTAGTTACAATCATAATTTTAAAAGAACATTTGAAGGTTTTAATACTTCACATAATTCTCACAAGAACTTTGTGATCAATACAATACTTTTTCTGAGTTTCACTATATAAATAAACTCAAAGAGAACTTTGTGATCAATACAATACTTTTTCTGAGTTTCACTATATAAATAAACTCAAAGAGAACTTTGTGATCAATACAATACTTTTTCTGAGTTTCACTATATAAATAAACTCAAAGAGATAATTTCAGTCACTTTCACAAATGATCCCAATTCAGATGCTAGTTAGCACATAACAGTTTTTCATAATTTTTGAACAAAAATAGTTTTCTATCTATTCTGTTCACTGTTGAAATTAAAATCAAACATCTCACTCCATAACAAGCACAAGAAATTGATGCGTAATAACAGCTATCAAGCTCTCCTGTCTTCCAAGAATAACTGACCTGCTACAGGCTCCTAAGCTTTTTGACAAGTTTATACATACACAGTGGTAGCAGAGCACTGGAGAAACCCAATGGCTACTAGGACAGTGGAAAAAGAGAAGCAGTATTGAAAGAGAGAAGGGGTACTTGTCATAGTCGGAGAGGGAATAAGCATAGGGACTTCAGTAATAAATAATGAGTAGGACTTCAGGAAACTCATGAGTGAGGGATTGTTTTAAATTTTGTTAGATGTTTTAAATAGAAATCTCCCTTGCTTCCTTCTAAAAGATTTAATTTGCTTTTATGTGCTTTATTAAATATAGGGATGGTGTTGCTTGGAATATGATACAATGCTGCAACTCGACATGAAAGGCAAGGGACCCACTCCAGGCAGTTTACATTCTTAAAAGAATGTTACACTCCAAAAGGTCTAAATCAATTACACATGCTTGAGAACGTGAGTGAGTGAGTGAGTAGATAGATATAAATAAAGCTCAATGTTACTGCTGAAGTGGACATGAAATCCATTAGGATTAACAGTCAGAAACATCATATAAAAGTTTGGTTTCAATTCTTACCTTTTCTTCATTTTGTGAATAATATAGACTTACACACATTAAGTAACATTTGAATGGCAAACTTCCTTACATGATTTGGACTCTGGTGATGGTGGAGAAATAGTAGACACGGCAAGGTCACTTTTTGACTTTTTAGGCTTCTTTGCATGTAATTGCCAGGGTTTATCATAGCTTCTGAAATCCCTTCTTGTTCCTTTATGTTCTGTTAAAACAAAAGAAAACAAATATATGTGTGTTTATATATATATGTAAACTCAGTAATAAGTGATTTCAAGATGGATCAAAAACTAAATCCACGATGTCATTGGATATACCTGGCAAAAGCTGTAGGTCAGCTCACATCAAAAATACTGCAAATATCCAAAAGTATTTATTGCTTAAATTCCCCTGTGAATTTGAGTTTTGAATTTGATATGAATCAGTTGGTATATTAATATGATTAAGATCATGTTAAACTATGAAATTATTTGAAAGGCTTTTTAAGGCATAGATTACCATTACTTAAAGTAACAGTCTTTAAATAAATGTATTATGTTGTAAATAAAAATAAATATTCAAGTAAATTCTACTCATCTGACATTACCTTATGCATTATTCACTATGATACATAAAACCACTGACATTCACCTAAGTTTCATCTATAGTATCACTCATTTTTCCACTTCTCTATTCAAGAAAGATTAATTCAATCAACTTTTTTGAAAGTTATAGTTCCCCTTCAAAGGTGGTCAGTGCCATACCAATTCCAAAATTAAATGATCTTTCTAAGAGTTCATCCCTCTTGACTTCTTTGCCAAATTTTCATATTTTTAGATAGACCTATCTTTGTGGAATTTTTCCTTCTCTTGTTCTCAGAGCATTACATTTTCCTCATCCCTATATCACCTCTCTGACTACTCCTTTTCTGTCTTATTCATTGCTTTCTCATCTTCCTCTTTCATCTATGTAATATTTGTAAGAGTTTACTTCTGCCTTCTTGATCAAATTTACAAGTTGTGAAATCCTCCTAGCTTAATGGATGCATTATAAATCTTTCTTTGGCAACCCACTTATAAATGCCAAATAGAAATCATGAAACATATGGATCACTCAAATTTTCGTGTTAAGGTTGTACTTAACTAGCTGTCATCCAATTTTTCCATTTCCAACATACCATTAAATACCAAAAGAGGCATAAATATTCTAAAACACTAGGAACCGAAATATTGGTCTATGGTCTGCCAGAACCAAGGAAGTATTCCCACAGATAGGATTAAGACAACAGAGAGGCAAATCAAAAAGAGACTGGAAGATTTCTAGGCATCCACAATGCTTGCCCCTACATCAGAGTCACAATCTATCAGAATTTGTCTTCGTACATCCATCCTAGGACCATACCTTCTTCTAACTCAGATGACTAATGGAAGAAAGAAGCCTTATCATAAAATATAGCATCTCATGACACAAAGAAAAACTAAAATGAGCCAGAGAGGAATGGTACACTAGATTTTGTGGCTTTTTTGCTTCTCCACTGCTAGCAAGGAGAAAAGTCCACATCAACTTAAATAATCTAGCAATGATATCATTCTTATTTAGAGGGTTGAAAAAGAGATAAGAGACAAAGTCACTCATCAGTTTAGCAGAGACCCACAAGATTCAACTGATAATGGAAATTTTATTAGCAGCCATGATTTCACCTGTCTCTCTAAAATTTTTGAAAAGGATCAAAATAGTTCTGAGCTATATGGTCATGGGACAAAATGAGTCCACCTACACTATTTATCGACAAACCATAACTAGATAAAACACCCCTCATTTAAATTTGAATAAATAGGAAAAATATCACTTTAAGAAAAAATTCAATATAAAAAACAGTAATCCAGCATTCAAGATACAGAGGAAGTACATAGTTTTGGAAAACATTTACCATGAAAAACCTCTAAATTTTAGAATGTGGCTATTTTGTCTTCTCAGTAAAAATGAAAGAAAATGGACTCTATGAAACAAAAACAAATGAGAGAGGAGATGGGCTAACCAACCTATGGTAAAAATATAACTGCAAACAGAAATTTAAAAAGAAAATGAGAAAAAAAAAATGCTGACGGGAAACTAAAATGTAATGCCAACATTTAAATTTGTGTTCAAAGCCAGAAAGAAAAAACCAATATTGTAGAAAACTGCATCGGTGAAACAGAGAACACACTTGACAAAACTCCCTAGAAGTTAGTCAATAAAGAAAGGCAAATACAAAGAGAGATGAAATGAGAGGAATAGAGAACAGTAGAGGAAAATCAACTGATACATAGTTGATTTTCCTGAAGAAGAAATCAAAGAAAATATAATAGAAGCAATAACTAAGTACACAAGAAAAAAATTTCTAGGCCGAAGACCTTGCTAATTGACATGATTCACTGAATATAAGGAAAAATTAAAGAAAAGAGACAATCATCTATATGTATTCCAAGTAAAACTTTTGGATACAAGAAATAAAGGAAAAACAAATCTCATAAGTATTTAAGAAGACTAATTAGAACATCTTAAATAAAGCTGCTTTCAGGTTTCTCCTCAACAATATTAAATGAGAGACTTTTGAGAAGATGTTGTGTCCCAAGTTGCTAGATACACTTAAAAGTCAATAAGATAACATCTTCAGATGTTTTAAAAAAGTATTATACCCATATAATTTAAATATTGAGACATTTTCTAGCTAATCAGAACATGCACCAAAGGAAACAATTCCAAATTGCAGTCAAGGTTGATACTGGCATTATTCACTGTCCCTCAAATTATAACTCCTTCAGTTATACTCATGTCCAAGAATTATGCTTTCCTTCTCGCTCCTGTCATATTCTTCTCTCTCAAACCTTTCCTCTCCACCTTCTGGAGCACACACTCCACGGTAAACAAACTGTCCTCCATGCCCCCTTTCAAGTCTTAAGACACACCTCATTCTTTCCACAAGAGCAACTCCCTCCTCCGCAGCTTCCTGGAATGGAGGATGTTTAATGCCTATGTGCCACTGGCCACAGGCGGGGTTTTCCTGGTCCATCAGTGTTAAGCAGGAAGCCCCTCCTCTCTTGTGGTAAATGCTGCCTGTCTACACTACTCACCACTCTTCATGATTGCCATCTTTTTGAGCCTGATTACAAGACCTTGGCGGTCTCCCTTGACCTCTCAACTTGGATGAAATGGTGGTGACCTCTTAATCCTTAGACAAATCATGAATTAAGCCTCATTCTTCCTTGTCTTCCTCAATTCTGAAGAGCTTCACTTCTCTGATACTTCATATACCCCCAAACTAAGGTCACCCACAGGACCTTCTTATTATCTGTCTGGAATCATTCCACCTCAAAAGTCTTGATCTCAAATCTCGCAGTCTCTCCTCGTTCTATAACTCTCATATTTTCACTGCACCTACAATTACACTGGTCCCCTAAAGGTCTTCAGCTCTCTGATTTGCTTTCTACGTCTAAACCTTTTCCTATCCTTGCTCACTGTGCTCTCATCCCAGACAGCACACTTTGATCACTGCACAATTTGCTCACAAGTGTCCTCAACTCCTTTGAAAATCTGTTCTTCCACCCTCCACCCTCGCTGTGGCATAAGCACAAGTCTCAATCAGTCTCTCGAACTGATTTCTCTGCTCCTCTCCCAGTACTTCTGGGCACTGTTAGAGAAACATCACAATCTTGCTGATGGTTTCCATCACTAATTCACGTCTTCAACTTTAGATAAGCCCCAGAACTGCTTGACACTCTTTTATTTTGCTTTTACCAACTCTTTTTTCCTTTCCTTTGGTGACTCTCCACAATTGCTGTCACTCACATCAATCTCCCCTATCTAATGTTCAACCCTCTTGTCCTCAGCAAAACACCTTACGTCTTAATACACAGACAAAATTTAAGGCATCAGATATAATCTCACACTTGCCTTCTCCCAGTCTATCTATAAATTTGACCACAATTCCTTTCATTCTTTCACTCTCATGCTTTTAATGATTATGTGTGTGATACTGAATGCCACATCTGTGACTCCTGCCTTGACCCATCCCCAGAGTCTTAGACTCATATCCAACTGCCTACTGGAATTATCTATCCAGGTATCTCACAAAACACTCAAATTCATTAATAGGAATTGGACTTATTATTGTCCTTACTAAATTTAGTCCTGTGTTTCCATCTTGCTTTATTAAACAAGCATTTATGCCATTACCCAAGTCAGTAAACTGGGAGTTATAATCATCTCCTCCCCTCTTTCACCCTCTCCAAGCAATGGGTCATTAAGTACTTGCACTAGTCAGACTTCTAAGATGATCCTCATGATCTCTGTCCCCTGATGGTATGCCCTATATAATTCCCTCCCCTTGAGGGCAGACAGGACCTTTGACTTGCCTTGAACCAATAGAATACGTAAAGGCAATGGGATGTCAATGTCATGATTGTTAATTATATAAGACTCCACCTTAGTAGACTTGGATGAGAGAAATTCTCTTGATGGCTTTAAGGAAGTAAATTGCCATGATGTGCAAGAGCCTTGTGGCAAGGAAGTGTGGATTGCATCTAAAAGCTGAGAGCAGCCCCAGGCTGAAACCTAGCAAGAAAACAGGAACCTCAGTCACACCTAAATGAGTTTGGAAGCACATTCTTTCCTACTCCAGCCCCCACACGAGAATGCAACCCAGCCAACACCATGATTTGCAGTCTTGTGAGATTAAATCAGAGGATCTAGTTACACAGTGACTTCTGACCTATGGAAACTGAGATACTAAACACGTGCTGATTAAAGTTTCAAGTTTAACATAGTACTGTCTCTCCAATACTACAATTTATAAACAAAGGCTCATATGAGCTCCAATAGGCTCACAGATGTTCATCTGGTCTGCCTTCACATGATGGGTGCCATCTTTGCACCTATAAACTAGAACCTATGCCATATACTCATACTACTTAGAACCTAAACCCAACACAGTGAGGCCAAGGAAAACCAAGAGTTCCTTTTTTGTATGCCAAAAGCTCACACCTAGTTTCCTCTATGATGCAGATATCTTCTGTATCTTCTGTATGGAAAACTGACACCAGAGATGTCTATATTCTTCAGGGGATATCCTATTCCCTACCCATTTCAGGTGACATAGTCTCAAGAAGTACCAATATGAGAATACAATCAAAGAAGACCAAAATCCTTTCACGATATCCCATAAAGCATGAAGAAGATGAGAGAAGTGAGGGTGTCACTCCAGCAAAGCATTTGGAGTTCTGTTAGTCAGATTCCCAGGGGAATCAGGCAAGGAACCGGCTACTGAAGCAACCAGCATGGGTGCATTTGGATTTGAACGGAAATGTCAAACCAACAGACGCATGTATAAAGGAAAAAAGCTGTCGGACACACATTTTATAAACAAACATCAAAGTCAAGTCTACTCAACTGTCTTACTAATTCTTAATGGGGCGAAGAGGCTATTGCAGACTTGCTAAGGCTAGTTCCCCAATGTCCAGAGTAAATGAATCTTCCTAAGGTTGAACTTACCACATAAGATAAAATTGGGGCTGAAGGCAACAGAATTATCAACACTTTGGGCAACAAGAAAGGTAACTTATAGAAATCTATTGTTTACCTTTCTATAGATAAGCTATAAGCATTGAGTTCAAATTCTTCATAAAAGGAAAAGAAATAAGTAAAGCTTAGAATAGTTTGAATCATACAAATGAAGTTTTTTCATATAAATCTGAATCTTATTTCTATTAATACTGAATACACAGATTCTCATATTTTGAAGCATAATACATAACCATATATTCAAATTCAAGAATATTTTATGATGAATTTTAGCATAAGGGTGAAGTCACAGAGTAATACATGAAACTCTAGGTAACCACCTAGATTTATCTCATCAGAAAGACTTTTGTAAACTTTTACATTAAATGTATCAAAATTAAGTGTAAAATATATTTTTTCATTTACCTGATGTTTCACTTTCTGCCCACAGAGCTGCAGATCCAGACAAAGTTCTTTGAAGTTGTCCCCGGTTTCCTTGTTTAGACTGAAGATGGTCAATGAGAAATGGGATTGGTTGGTCAGGTGTCTCAGTTATTAACTTGGTCATTAATTCCTGAAGGCAGAATAAAGCATACATTTATATCTAATAATAATAGCGAACACTTACATAGCATTTGCTATTGCCAAGAACTGCTCTAATTGCTTTATTTACAGCAACTAACTTAATCCCAATAACAATCTTTTCAGCCTAGTACAAGTTATTGTACTCATTGTTTCTCATTTTGAGGAAACCAAAGTTCAGAGAAGTAAATCATCTATGTTACATAGCTAACACATGACAAAGTCAAGATATATTTATTTTTATTATTATACTTGACCAAAAACATACTACAAACTTAATCAAAATTCTTTTGAAAAATTATAGTCTAAGAATTTTAGACTTCACATTACTGTTTTGAGAGATGCCACTAGAAACTACATTTTTGATAAATATACCTTATATGCCAATGTTATTTTTCCTTCTAATCATACCTAAATATCTCAAAAGGAAGAAAATTTTGTTAGAATGAAAGAAAAGTAAAAAAGTCACAGACTCGCAGAAACCAAAAAACGTCTTAAACTGGTATCTAAACAATAAAGAATTTCCTTTTTCCAGAAGCCCTAATTGGTATTCATTCTTTCTTCTTCTTTTTTTTAACGAGTTAAGCAATAGAGAGTTCTCTACCTGCCAAAGCAGGCTGTCCCATTTTTTGACAGCTCTAATGATGCCTTAAATTGGGCAGAAATCTGCCTGAGGGTAATATCTACACATTGTTTTTTCCAGTCAGGAACAACAAAGCTCAAGCTCCAACTTGTGGTCAATTAGAATCCCCAGACTGTTCTCATATGAACGGCTGCCAAGCCACGTGGATATCATTTTGTGCTGTGTAACTGGGTTTGTGAACTTGCATGCACCATTTTACGACTCAGATCGGTCACATTTCATCTTGTTGGTTTTAGCCCAGAATAATAGACTGTCAATTGTCATTTTAAGTTCAGATTCTGTGAGAGGCAGTGGCTCCAGTGAGTAGGCCAGAAAATCAGGTAATATGAGTACCAACTGAGGGGTACTGGAAATCGCCCATCCATTTTTTGTTGGTGGCATATTTCCTCATTCCTTCTCTCGGATGTTTAAATGGCTGGCTTGTCATCATTCAGTCTCTAAGGATACCTTCGTAAAGAGGCTTACACTAACCAATAAGTCCCTTATTGTCCTAATAAAAAACAATTAAAATGTTCATAGATTTCTTAGCCCAGCAAAATATACTCTTCTGACATCCTATACAAGAAACTACTGTCATGCTATCTCAGGGATATTTGTTGGCATTTATAGCAGTCTAGGAACACACAAATTTATCTGAGTAGAAGCTAAATGAACTTTGTAGATGACAAGATTCCAAGTTGATCTCAGAGACATGGATAAAATAATTCAAGGTATCTCAAAAGTGTGTAGATTGATCATAGAGTTGGAATTAAAAAGAGCAAAGGATTTCTGCCATAAATACACAGTGAAGCAAAATATTTATCAAACGTAACACATTTTTATATTCCAAAAAACAGGTCTTCTGTTATTTAAAACTCTCAATTACTATAGTTACTACTAAAGAGGTCATTCTTCTACTGTGGTAAAGCAATGCAGGGTTCAATTAAACTCCAATTATACATCAGCGGAATGCAATTTAAAACATGTTGGATTTTCCTTCTGTAGAAGAGATATATTACATTCTATTTAAATTCATTGTACATTACAAAAGCTACGAGAAAATAGAAAAATAAATAGAGGGACCAACAGAAGGCCTGGGCACCCAGATAAAGCAAAATTAGGTCAGATAACAAGGCTTTAAAGTCACAGCAATTTCTATCCTGAAATCTCTGAAGAGCTCATGCATTTTTTTTTTAACCTTTCAAATTAGATGGAAAGTTTTTGAGGGTATTTTTTTCTTTTAAAATAAAATGAAGTAGTCCTACATTGTCTTTAGAAGATGGATCATACAATCATAATAAACCAAGTAATCACTGTTTAATTGTTTAAATACCATCAGTCTAGTAAGTAGTTTTGGATACCCTTATATTCCATTAATGAATATATGAGATTAAACACAGAAGAAATTCAGTCATAAGAAAATGAAAACAGTTAACGTTTGCAATTGGGTATGTTGGGTATCTTGGTTGGGCAAGAGTCTAGATTTAGATTATCGTATTTATAAGAGGAATTTTCCTGCCTCTTACTCAATCCACGTACGCACTGGCATTAGAACCCGAATGATTTTGAGGACTTGAACTTGACTGAAACCTTCTTCTCAAACATAAAAATTTAAAAGCTTAGATTTGCAAAGATGCTCCTGGCAATAAAAAAGATTGGGGTTTTTCCCCCCACTAGGATTTAGACACACAGAAACAGAACTGAGGGGCCGTTAGATGGATAAGATGAGAAAGGAGTCTGGCAGCTGGAATGTCAAGTTGGAAAGAGAAAGTTGACTGCAGAAAGTTCCACAGGGATCATTCACCATAAGGAAAAAAAGTATTCTAGAACAGCAAGACAGTGTCAGGGACCGAGGCTGAATACCATTAGGGAATGTTTTGTGGTTCCAGCGAGGGAGAGGGGCTCATCTACAATTCTTACCATCAGTGCAAGAGTTGTGACATGAAATTCCCTGGGAGCCAGAGCCTCACCAACTTGGAGACTGTGCCGAGTCACCCGCTACATGGGCCACCAATCGGCCGCCCACGGCCTCCGCCAGGATGCTGCGCTCTCTGGCGGCGCCCAGCTCTTCCTCGACGGCGCCCCGCGCAGGCGCAGATCCAGGCGCCCGCCCAAGCGCGCGACCCGGGCCTGGGCTCAGCCGCCAGCTTTGGGGCGTCCTGCAGGACTCCTGCCGGCCCGACCCGGAGACCTGGCGGCGCCCGAGCGCCTGGGGGGCAGGGTTCCCGACATGCGACCCTAAGTGACTCTTCCTTACTGCCCTGGGATGCTGCCGCCTCCGCAAGTGTCCTGAGGGAAAGCCACCGACGCGGCTCTTTGGATTCTGCCCCAAGCCTGTCCCGGGACGCAGACATCCCCAGAGCCCGGAACCCAGACCACGCCCTAGATGCCATCCTCTGGCGCTCCAGGAGCTGGCTGCGGCGAACCAGGGTATCTCTGTGCTTCCGGACACAGAGGGTTCTGTTGCCAGAAACCCCACCCCTCCTGCCCCGCCCAGCATCCCGGAGACTCCAGCCTCACACCCATTGGAGATGCTGGAGCCACAGGGCGGAGGTGCTTCCCAGCTCGAGGCCTAGGGACCAGGCCTGCCTTTCAGTTCAGTGACCATGGCCTCCCCAGAGCTGAGGTCTGTGGCTCAGTGGCTGCCCTGAGCTTTGGCAAGTAGATTTGGAGAGAAGCCGCCTGGGCATCTTCTACTAAGGGCCTTGCCTGGTCCCTTTTCAGCCAGTAATCAGGCGGGCTGTGGTGTGGGGCATCGTCCTCATTTGCTATTTCAGTGGTTTTCAAGCTTTCCTTTAGCCAGGATCCCTGGGAGATTTTGGCTGTGGGTGCATATAAATTGAAACAACAACAGAAGAGGTAATAGCACTCCTGCTCTGGAAAAAAATATTTGTGGAAATTTTAGGCAAGGGACTTCGGAATTGATAAGATATAGGTAATGGTTTTAATATGATGCTGTTTGCACTCACAGGCTACTTAAGTTTGAGGCATTCAAGTTGCCAACAAAATATATTAGCAGCTGTCATCAACAGAGGATTTGATTCATGCTTAACTACTAATGTAACCGAAATACAATAGAAGATACAGCATACGGAATAATCAGCTATCAAGTCTTTGAAATCAGACACTTCTTTTAATCACTCATCTTCAACTTACTAACTATATGATTTTGGGCAACGCACTTATCACTTTAATATTCAATACTTCATCTACTAAATGTGAATAAAAATAGTACCTACATCATAGGGTTGCCAGGAGGACTAAATGATGGCAAAGCATTAATAAAGTGGTTGGGATGTATGTGGCCTACTGTGATGGGTTGTCCAACATTTCCTTCTAAGGCTGTGAACTGTTTCCCAGAATCTCCTTTATATGATTTGGGCTAGAGTTTCCCAGTGTGAGGAATTCACAGGAGACTTGCAAAGTACATAGAAGCCAAGAAATTATTCTTTGCAGTTGATTGCAGGCAAATATGAGGGCTAATGAGATTCATAGCAGCTTCCCCACAAATCTGTGGAAACTTCCACTGCAGACTGGGATAGCTGTGGGAGCTCTGCAAATGTACTGGAGAACTGCAGTGGCTTCCAGGCCAGCATTTGAGAACTACCTGCTTCTGTGCTCCAGGCCAAGGTCTTCCAGGTCGGCTGCTCCCCCACCCCCAACCCCACCCCACCCCCACCTTCAGCAGTATTTCCCTGGCCTCTGTGCCCCAACCTTCTAACTGTCCCTTATGTAAGCTCTTTTGTATTAAACCCTATATGACCCAGATAGAGAGGCGTCTGTTTTCCTGACCGAACCCTTTATGATCCACCCAAAAGAAGTGTTAGCTAATATCTTCATGATTACTATTACATTTTTATATATTTATATCATGTTTTTATATATTTATATGTTTACCACTACTATTATTACCATTTTTATCACATATTTTATAGCATACATGTGTTACTATAAATGCACATTGCATCTTACTGGCTTTATTTTTTCTGATTATAGAACTAATAAATTTCTCATAGTTTATTATCAACTACAGTTTGTTCTTTTAGTTTTCCTCAGTGTACTTTTTTCCCCCCAAGTAATTTTATTGAGATCATAAAGGTTTATAACATTGTGTAATTTCGGGTGTAATTATTTATCAGTTTCTGAATACACTTTATTGTGCTCACCCCCAATAGTTTAATTTTGTCCATCACCATACATATGTGCCCCTTCATCCCTTTTGCCCACCTCCCGGCTCCCTTCCCCTCTGGTAACAATCTGTTCTCCTTATCCATGTATTTGTTATCTTCCACATGAGTGAAATCATGCAGTATTTCTCTTTCTCTGTCTGGCTTATTTCCCTTAACATCATACCCACAAGGTCCAGCAACGTTGTTGCAAATGGGACAAGTTTGTCTTTGTTATGGCTGAGTAGTATTCCATTATATATATACATATGCATATATACACCATTTCTTCTTTATCCATTCATCCATAGAAGGACACTTGGGTTGCTTCCACGTCTTGGCTATTGTGACTAATGCTGCAATGAACATCGGAGTGCATAAATCTCTTTGGATCATTGATTTCAAGTTCTTTGGATAAGTACCCAGTAGTGGGATAGCTGGGTCATATGGTATTACTATTTTTAATTTTTTGAGGAATCTCCATACTGTTTTCCATAGTGGCTGCACCAGTTTTCATTCCTACCAGCAGTATATGAGGAGTCCCTTTTCTCCACATCCTCTCCAATATTTCTTGTTTTTTGTCTTGGTACTGTATATAGCCATTCTGACTGGTGTCTGGTAATACTGTAGTTTGGATTTTCATTTCCTTAGAAATAGTGATGCTGAACATTATTTCATGTGTCTGTTGGCCATCTGTATATCTTCTTTGAAAAAATGTCTGTTCATATCCTCTGCCCATTTTTTGATCAGGTTGTTTGGGTTTTTTTTATAGTTGAGTTGTATGAGTTCTTTATATGTTTTGGAGATCAACCCCTTGTTGGATAAATGATTTCCAAATATTTTCTCCCAGTTGGTGCATTGTCTTTTCATTTTGTTCATGGTTTCCTTTGCTGTGTAGAAGTTTTTAGTCTGATGTAGTCCCATTTGTTAACTTTTTCTTTTGTTTTTCTTACCCAAGTAAACATGGTATTCGAAAAGATGCTGCTAAGACCAATCTCAAAGAATGTACTGTCTATATTTTCTTCCAGGAGTTTCATGGTTTCAGGTCTTACATTCAAGTCTTTAATCCATTTTGAGTTGATTTTTTGTGTATGGTGCAAGATAATGGTCTACTTTCACTCTTTTGCATGTGTCTCTCCAGTTTTCCCAACACCATTTACTAAAGAGACTTTCCTTTCCCCATTGTATGTTCATTGCTCCTTTGTAGAAGATTAACTGTCCATAGATGTGTGGTTTTATTTCTGGGCTTTCAATTCTGTCCCATTGATCTGTGTGTCTGTTTTTGTGCCAGTACCATGCTGTTTTGATTACTATAGTCTTGCAGTATATTTAGGGATTGTGATGCCTCCAGCTTTGTTCTTTTTTCTGAGGATTGCTTTGGCTATTCAGGGTCTTTTGTTGTGCCATAAAATTTTAGGATTCTTTGTTCTATTTCTGTGAAGAATGTCATTGGGATTCTGATTGGGTTCACATTGAATCTGTAGGTTGCTTTAGGTAGTATTGATATTTTCCCTATTTTTGTTCTTCTAACCCATGAGTATGAATATCTTTCCATTTCTTTATGTCTTCTTCAATTTCTTCAATTTCTTTCAATAATATCTTATAGTTTTCAGTGTACAGGTCTTTCACATCTTTGGTTAAGTTTATTCCTAGATATTTTATTCTTTTTGTTGTGATTGTAAATGTGATTGTATTCTTGATTTCTCTTTCTGTGATTTCATTGTTAGTGTACAGAATTAGTTAGTGTACATTGTTAGTGTACAGAAATGCAACGGATCTTCTTAAATTGATTTTGTACCCTGCAACTTTTCTGTAGTTGTTGATTATTTCTAATAGTTTTCTGATGGATTCTTTAGGGTTTTCTGCATAGAGAATCATGTCATATGCAAACAGCAAGAGTTTCACTTCTTCCTTTACAAGATGGATTCCTTTTATTTCTTTTTCTTGTCTAAGTGCTCTGGCCAAAACCTCCAGTACTAGGTTGAATAGGAGTGACAAGAAGGGCACCCTTGTCTTGTTCCTGTTCTCAGAGGGATGACTTTCAGTTTTTCACCATTGAGTATGATGTTGGCTGTGGGTTTGTCATATATGGCCTTTATTATGTTGAGGTACTTTCCTTCTATATCCATTTTATTGAGAGTTTTTATCATAAGTGGATTTGGGATCTTGTCAAATGCTTTTTCTGCATCTATTGAGATGATCATGTGATTCTTATTCCTCATTTTGTTAATGTAGTGTATCACATTGATTGATTTGCAGATATTGAACCATCCCTGCATCCCTGGAATGAATCCCACTTGATCATGGTGTATGATCCTTTTAATGTATTGCTGTACTTGGTTTGCCAATATTCTGTTGATGATTTTTGCATCTGTTCATCAGTGATACTGACCTGTAATTCTCCTCCTTTGTATTGTCCCTGTTTGGTTTTAGTATCAGGGTAGTGTTGGCCTCATAGAATGAGTTAGGAAGTGTATCAACTACAGTTTTTAACTTCATGAATATATATATAAAGAGAGAGAGATAGAGAGACAGCCCCCTGCATTTATAGGTGTTTCTTTTTTTGTTAATTATATTTTTCTTACTGGTATGAATTTAATTCATATATTTAGTTTTATAATATAAACACATATAAAGACAAAATTATTTTTAAGAACTTTGAAAAACAATCTAGAGAACATAAATCATTAAGCAACGATTGCAAATTTGTATTATATAACATGTAAGGACTACTGGAATTTAGGGCTATTATAACTAATAACAGATAACCTTGTACTGTTGAGAACACTGGCACAATTAGTGAGCTGGAGAATGATACCAACTAAATAGCAATGATGATTGTCACAAAATACATTTTAATTTTAATGTCCACTAGATAAAAGCAAAACCATGAGTGAATTGGTAGCTCATCAAAGAGTCATTTATTATTAAAACTGGTATGAATAATCAGGCAACAGTAGAAATTATTTTAATAAAAGATCCATTTCATTTGATGAAAGCTATGGAATCCTTTGGTAAAGAAAAGAAAAAAAGCACGTGTTCACATTCACACAAACTGCAAGTTTTACGTAACATTTCTGGGTGTTTACTCATCCACGCTCTGACCCTTTAAGGTTTCACTGACTCCAGGTTAAGAACTCTTGCTCTGGGTCCCACAGCATAGAGACAGAATGGCATTTTGCCTAAAAATTTGTGACCTGAGAGTAAGTTACTTTTTGCCTCATTTCCTTTAGAGGTGAGTAATACTTGTGTCCTTCTTAACCTCAGGGGAAAGTTATCAGGAAACAAAATTAAAACCATTTCCAAAATCTCAGGACTTTCTCATTACACAGTCTTTTTGCTAAATCAATAAATATGCAGGAGACATGACACTCTATTAATAATGGAGGTGATGTCAATCAGATATATTTTTTACTTAACACCTATAATTATGTTAAATAATTGCATATGGCGCATTATCATCTGTACAATGTTATTTTAGTTCAAAACTGGCATTAAGATCTAATGACTAAATTAATTCATTCTAAATCTGCATATGTTTCAATTTTCTGATTTTAATTAGGTCTTATTAAAAATCTGCATCTGAGATCACACTCACCCCCATCACCATTACCCAGCTGTATTTCATGACTAGGCAAGTAATGGGCATTGAATTGTCAACAAATAAACGAAAGAATGTCCACTTGAAATTCAATTGTCCCTAAAACACCTTTCATTCTGAAACAGCTTTAGTTTAAATTGATGTCACCATTCCCAATTGACAGAATCCTCCTTGGTTCACACCCACACCGAACCCATGTTTGCCTTCTCTTTCATTCCATTTTCCTGAATGGAAGTAAAACAAGGAAAATTTTTTTCTGCCTCATGACACCTCCAAGCTCTGTTATGAGTTTTGGCTTCAGCAAGAAATGGGTTCCAAAGCAGTATCGAGGTTCCCATGCAGAAATGAGAAGGGGCCAGGTATCTGTTTGGTGTTTTCCTGTCAGATCCTTCCATTCAGAGAACTCAAGATTGTCCACTGTTTTTTTCAACCTTCCTCCATCTCAGGACCATGCCCAAGCCTGCCCTAAACCCACTTCTCTCATTCCCAATCAAAACTGAGATTTCATTGGAAAGATGAGCTCAACAGGAAAGGAAGCAATGTGAATAGCAATGATTAAAAATATCAGGTATTTATTGAGACCAATATGCACAAGTGTCAAGTATTTTGCATAGATTCAGTCATTCACCATATACCAAAGGATTGCATACAAGATGCACAACCCAACTAGTATATATGCACTTTGAAAAAGGTGTCTGTTAACTCCTTACTCATTTCAGGTCACCTGCCCCTCACCCACAACCCACCAACGCAAACAATCACAGCCACACAGCCAAACACAACCAAATAGCCCTAGGGAATAAGAAAATGCACATCTCTGTTTGAAAGGCTCTTGGCCCTTCTTAAATATGATTTAATATAAAATTAGGTTTATGATACTCATTTGTAATAAACAAGAAAGGGCATCTAATTAGCCTAACATGTTTTATCTTATGGAATATAATCGAGTAAGGAAAACAAAAAATAAGTTGTTTTATAATAAAGTTTAAGAATAATGAAAATACCACAACCAAAAATTAATCATTCTAAGTTCTAAAGATCAATCTTAGACACTGAATTCTCTCTGCTTATAATAAAATAGGCAAACAATAAATAAACCTAACCAGCAGAACCATCAAATGATGACAAGTGATGTAACATTTTGTCTAATGCCTGCTAATCCTTCCTCTAATACAGAGATAAATTCTCAGATGAAGTTATTGAATATTAAGTATCAACTTTGAGACAGTTTTCATATAAAAGTACAAGCTCATAGTTAAATTTCTAGGCAAACATCAAAGACCCCAGTGAGAAATATTAGCATACCATATGAAAATACTTGGAAACACTTTCAGTTAGGGAATTTATATTGTTTAACGTTAACAGTCCATCAAAGCAACTTATTTGGCATTAGGTAGGACTTTCCACAATCCTACCTGAGAATACCTCTGTAGGAGTACAAAACAGGTGATACATAGCAGAAATAGTTAAGCACTTCAAAACTCAAAGAAATTAATTAAATCAATCCATGATGGAAGTAATAGATGTATGTAGAAGTCGCCGTAAGAAAGAGGATGTCTCTTAGTTGAGTAAGAATTACTTTATTTTAGCCTTTTACCATTTATAAAGAATGTTTAACTAAAACATGGTGCTCAGCATGACAGAATAATGAGGAAATTTCATAGTGCACACCCAGCACTTCCTCTCAGAATTGATGAGCTAAGGAAAAGATGTAACACATTTATGCCTCTATGACGAGTATATCTTCAAATTGGTGAGGGATACACTAGACCATCATAAGTGAACACTACTGCCATCTGCATATCTTCTTCAGTGAAATGTCTAGGCAGATCTTCTGCCCATTTTCTAATGAGATTATTTGGCTTTTTACTGTTGAGTTTTGAGAGTTCATTATTATATTATAGATACTACTACTTTGTTGGATATGTGATTTGAAAATATTTTTTCCCATTCCATAGTTTCACTTTTTACCTTCTTAATGGGATTTTTCATAGTGCAAAAGTCTTTAATTTTGATGAGGTCTCTGTTATCAATTTTTCCTTTTGTGAATCATGCTTTTGGTGTCATATGTAAGAGCTCTTCATCAAGCTCTAAATCCTGAAAATTTTCTCTCAAGTTTTCTTCTGAAAGTTCTAAAGTTGTATGTTTTACATTTAAGCCAATGACTCATTTTGAGTTAATTTTTGCAAAAGGTGTCAAGGTTTAAGGTTTGAGGTCAAGTCTCAGTTTTATGCCTATGGATGTTCAATAGATCTAGCACCATTTATTGAAAAGGCTATCCTTCCTCCATTGAATTGCTTTTGCTTCTTTGTCAAAAATTAACTGGCATATTTAGTGTATCTATTTCTGGGCTCTCTATTTTGTTCCAGTGATCTATGTCTGTCCCTCTACCAGCATCATAATGTCTTGATTTCTGTATTCAGATATTAAGTTTTAACATCAGGAAGAATGATTCTTCCCACTTTATTATTCTTTTACAAAATTATTTTGGCTTTTCTTGGCCCTTTCTGTATAAATTATAGAATAAGCCTGATGATGTCTACAACAAACCTTGCTGACATTTTGATAGAAAGGCATTAAGCCTACCTATCAATTTAGGGGAAAATGACATCTTTACTATGGTAAGTTTTCCAATTCATGAACACAGTGTGTACCTCCATTTATTTAGGTCTTCTTCAATTCCTTTCATCGGTACTTTGTAATTTTCATCATAGAGATCTGGCACGTGTTTTGTTGTTGTTGTTGTTTAGTTTTATATCTAAGCATTTTATTTTCTTTGGAGCAATTGTAAGTGGTATTATATTTGTATTTTAGTTTTCATTTGTTCTCTGTCAGTATAGAGAAATGCAATTGATTATGTGGTATTGGTTTTGCATCCTATGACCTTACTGGACTCACATTATTTCTAGGAGCTTTTTGGGATTATCTACATAGACAATCATGTAATTTGCAAATAGAGACAGTTTTATTTCTCCCATTCCAATCTGTATGCCTTTATTTCTTTTTATTGTTCTACTGCAGTCGCTAGAACTTCCAGTACCATGTTGAATAGAAGTAGTAACAGTGGACATCCCGGCCTTGTTCCCAATCCTAGAGGCAAAGCATTTAGTTTTTCATCATTAAGTATGAGTTACTATAGGATTTTTGTAAATTCTTTTATGACGTTGAGGAAGTTTCCCTCTATTCTTAAGGTACTGGCAGTTTTTATCATGAGTGAGTGTTGAATTATGTCAAATGACGGAAGTGCATCAATTAATATATAATGTTTCCTCCTTAGCCTGTTGATATATTGAATTACATTAAGTGATTTTCAAATACTGAACTAGCCTTGCATATCTGAAATAAATCTCAATTGGCCATGCTATATAATTCTTTTTATACATTGTTGGATTTGATTTGCTGAAATTTTTTTGAGAACTTCTTCATCTACATTCACAAGATATATTGGTCTATAGTTTTGTTTTTTGGCCTGTTTTTGTCTGGTTTTGGTATCAGGGTAATACTGACCTCAAAAAATGAATTGGGAAATGTTCTCTTCCACTTTCTAGAAGAAATAAAATTGGTGATAATTTCATAAAGTTTTGGTAGTTTGTAGTTTTTAAAGAATTGGTCCATTTCTTGTTAAATTTATGAGTATAATGTTGCTCTTGGTATTCCCTTGTCATTCTTTTAATGGCTGCAGGATCTACTGTGATATCCCTTGTCCCATTCCTAATCGTGAAGATTTACATCATCTCTCTTTTTATCTCTGTCATCTTGCTAGAGATTTATCAATTTTGTTGACTGTTTTCTAAAAGTCAACTTTTTGCTTTATAGATTTTCTCTTTTTGGTTTCAATTTCATTGATTTCTGTGCTTTTACCTCTTATCTTCTGCTTGATTTGGATTTACTTCACACTCCTTTTTCCAGTCTCTTTTTTTTTACTGATGTAACACTGGTTTATAATATTATATAAATTGCAGGTGTACATTATTTTATTTAGATTTCTGTATAGCCTACATAGTGTTCACCACCAAAAATCTAGTTGCCATCTGTCACTGTTCACATGTGCCCCTTTATCCCTTTTATCCTCCCCCAACACCCTTCACCTCTGGTAACCACCAATCTATTCTCTGTATCTATGTGCTGCTTCTTGCTGCTGTTTTATCTCCCATATATGAGTGAAATCATACGGTATTTGCCTTTCTCCATCTGAAATCGGGGAGTGTGATGCCTCCAGCTTTGTTCTTTTTCTCAGGATTGCTTTGGCTATTTAGGGTCTTCTGTTGTGCCATATAAATTTTTGGATTCTTTGTTCTATTTCTGTGAAGAATGTCATTGGGATTTCGATTGGGATTGCATTGAATCTGTAAATTACTTTAGGTAGTATGGACATTTGGACTATGTTTATTCTTCTGACCCTTGTACTTGGAATATCTTTCCATTTCTTTACATCTTCTTCAATTTCTCACAATAATGTCTTATAGTTTTCAATGTACAGGTCTTTCACCTCTTCGGTTAAGTTTATTCCTAGATATTTTATTCTTTTTGTTATGATTGTAAATGGCATCGTATTCTTGATTTCTTTTTCTGTTAGTTCATTGTTAGTGTATAGGAAGGCAACTGATTTTTTTAATTGACTTTGTACCTGCAACTTTGCTGTAATTGTTGATTATTTCTAATAGTTTTATGATGGATTCTTTAGGATTTTCTATATATATGATTGTATCATCTACAAATAGTGAAAGTTTCACTTCTTCCTTTCCAATTTGGATTCCTTTTATTTCTTTTTCTTGCCGAATTGCTGTGCCCAAAACCTCCAGTAATATGTTGAATGAGAGTGGTGAGAGTGGGCACTCTTGTCTTGTTCCTGTTCTCAGAGGGATGGTGTTCAGTTTTTCCCCAATGAGTATGATGTTGGCTGTGGGTTTGTCATATATGGCCTTTATTATGTTGAGGTACTTTCCTTCTATACCCATTTTATTGAGAGTTTTCATCATAAGTGGACGTTGGATCTTGTCAAATGCTTTCTCTGCATCTATTGAGATGATCACGGGATTCTTATGCCTCACTTTGTTAATGTGGTGTATCACATTGATTGATTTGTCGATGTTGAACTATCCCTGCATCCCTGGAATGAATCCCACTTGATCGTAGTGTATGATTCTTTTAATGTATTGCTGTATTCAGTTTGCCAATATTTTGTTGAGGATTTTTGCATGTATATTCATTAGAGATACTGGCCTGTAGTTTTCCTTCTTCGTATTGTCCTTGTCTGGTTTTGGTATCAGGGTAATGTTAGCCTCATAGAATGTGTTAGGAAGTCTTCCATCTTCTTCAATTTTGCAGAATAGTTTGAGAAGGATAGGCACTAACTCTTCTTTGAATGTTTGGTAGAATTCTCCAGAGAAGCCATCTGGTCCTGGACTTTTGTTTGTTGGGAGGTTTTGGTTACTGGTTCAATCTTTGTACTTGTGACAGGTCTATTCAGATTCTCTATTTCTTCTTGATTCAGTTTTGGGAGGTTATATGAGTCTAGGAATTCATCCATTTCTTCTAGGTTATCAAATTTGTGGGCATATAGTTTTTCATAGTATTCTCTTATAATTCTTTGAATTTCTGCAGTATCTGTTGTAATTTCTCCTCTTTCATTTCTAAGTGTATTTATTTGAGCCTTCTCTCTTTTTTTTCTTGGTAAGTCTGGCTAAGGGTTTGTCAATTTTGTTTATCTTCTCACAGAACCAGCTCTTAGTTTTATTAATCCTCTCTACTGTTTTTTTCAGTCTTTTATTTCATTTATTTCTGCTCTGACTTTTATTATTTCCCTCCTTCTGCTGACTTTGGGCTTTGTCTGTTCTTTTTCTAGCTCTGTTAGGTGCATTTTAAGATTACTTATTTGAGATTTTTCTTGCTTGTTGAAGTGGGCCTGTGTTGCTATGAATTTCCCTCTTATGACCACTTTTGTTGCATCCCATAAGACTTGGTATGTTGTATTTTCATTTTTGTTCTCTCCAGGTATTTTTTAATTTCCCCCTTGATTTCTTCATTGATTCAATGTTTGCTCAATATCATGTTGTTTAGTCTCCACATATTTCTGAGTTTCCCAGTTCTGTTTTTGTGGTTGATTTCTAGCTTCATAGCATTGTGGTCAGAAAAAATGGTTGGGATGATTTCAATCTTCTTAAATTTACTGAGGCTTGCTTTGTTACCCAACATATGGTCTATCTTTAAGAATCTCCCATGGGCACTTGAGAAGAATGCGTATTCTTCTGTTTTTGGATAGAATGCTCTATATGTATCTATATAATGCTCTATATGTATCCATCTGGTCAAGTGTTTCATTTAAATCTACTATTTCCTTGTTGACATTTTGCTTGATGATCTGTCCATTGAAGTGAGTGGGGTGTTGAGGTCCCCTACTATTATTGTGTTGCTGTTAATTTCTCCCTTTAGGTCTGTTAATAATTGCTTTATGTACTTTGGTGTCCCTGTGTTAGATGCATATATATTAATATGTGTTATTTCCTCTTGATGGACTGTCCCTTTTATCATTACATACTGCCCCTCTTTGTCTCTCATTGTCTTTTTTAACTTGAAGTCTGCTTTGTCTGATAAAAGTATGGCAAAACCTGCTTTCTTTTGGTGGCCAATAGCTTGGAGTATTGTCTTCCATCCCTTCACTCTAAGCCTATGTTTGTCTTTGGAGCTGATGTGCATTTCCTGGAGGCAGCATATTGTTGGGTCTTGTTTTTTAATCCATCCAGCTACTCTGTGTCTTTTGATTGGAGAATTCAATCCATTGACATATAGAGTGATTATTGTTATATGAGGGCTTAATGCTGCCATTTTATCTCTTGTTTTCTGGTTGTTCTGTTGCCACTGTTTCTCTTCCTTTGTATTTCTGACTGCCATCTCATTTTGTTGGTTTTCTGAGGGAGATTTCTTACTTTTCTCTTTTTCTGTGACTTATGGCTCTGCTGTGATTTTTTGTTTAGTGGTTGCCATGAGGATTGTATGAAAGATCTTATAAATGAGATATTCCATTTTCTCAAAGCCTCTTATCTCCATTAACCTAAATAGGTTCCTTCCCTTTCCTGTCCCCTTCTGAGTAACTGCTGTTACAGATTGTTCTGTTTTTAATTTTGTGAGTTTGTGGCTAAGTTGAAGTGTTTATAATTACTTTTGATGCTTTCTTTCCCTTTCTCTTTTAAGTTGTAATTGAGTCTCGGCCTCCCTATTCTTATAGAGAGCTGCAGGTTTCTGATCATGTCTGTCTATCTCCTTGCTCAGAGCTTTTATACCTTTGCCTTTTTGTTGCTGGTGGAAGGGCATCTTTAATTATTTCTTGTAGGGGAGGTCTAGTGGCAATGAACTCCCTCACCTTTTGTTTATCTCAGAAAGCTTTTATTTCTCCATCATATCTGAAGAAAAGTTTTGCTGGATAGAGTATTCTTGGCTGAAAGTTTTTGTCTTTCAGTAATTTGAATATATCATTCCATTCTCTCCTAGACAGTAGGGTTTCTGCTGAGAAAGCCATTGAAAGCCTGATAGGGTTTCCTTTATAGGTTATTTTCTTCTGCCTTGCTGCTCCTAATATTCTTTCTTTATCACAAACTTTTGTCATTGTTACTATTATATGCCTTGGAGAAGATCTTCTAGCACTGATAAAGTTGGGTGTACAATTAGCTTCATTTATCTGTAAATCTGACACCATCCCCAAGTTTGGGAATTTCTCAGCAATTATTTCTCTGAACAAGCTCTCTGCTCCTTTCTCCTTCTCTTCTCCCTCTGGAATACCTATAATCATTATGTTGCTTTTCCTAATTGAGTCAGATATTTCTCAAAGAATTCCTTCATTTAAAAAAAATTCTTAATTCTGTCTCCTCCTCCACCTGTAGAATTTCTACATTTTTATCCTCAAGAAGACTGATTCTTTCCTCAGAAGACCACTTCTATCTGTCAATGATTCTAGATTATTTTTTATTTCATCGATTGTATTTTTGATTTTTTTTTATAGTTTTGATCTCTTTGGTGAAGAGAGTCATTTTATTGCTGAGCTGCTTGAATTGTCTCTCCATGTTTTCTTGTAAGTCATTAAGCTTCCTTATGACAGCTATTTTGAATTCTCTGTCCTTTAGGTTGTATATTTCTGTGTCTTCAGCGTTGGTTCCTGGACAGTTATCATTTTTCTTCTGGTCTCAGTAGTTCCTGCAGTTTCTCATGGCGCTTGACAAGCTAAGCTTTGGTAGGGGCATGTGTGTCATTCTTAGGACATAGATTCCCCATTACAGCTAGGTGGGAGTAGGAGCAGCGTTTCTGGCCCTGCTTCATCTGCTGGAAGCTGTGATGGTATTATGGGTGCTTGCCCTAGCCTGGGGAGCATTCAGGCACTTGTGTGGACTTTCCTTGGTGGGCAGGTCTTCCTTGCTGGGCTAGGACCTCTTTGGCAACTCAGGGGCACTCTGAGCTCCCTCTCCTCACCAGAAAGTGATCACCAGTGTGCTAAAAGCTGCCACTGCCTCTTTCCCAAGCTACCTAGGACAGGTTCACTCTTTGGGGGCTCAGCAGGACTGTGAGTGCTGGCGCAAGCCTGGGTAGCATTTGTTTCAGCACTTACATCTGCTGCAGACTCTGTTTACGGTCCAGTCCATGGTCCACGGGGCCTCTGTGCTTAGTGGGTAGGGTTTCTTCACTGGGACCCAAACTGGGGCTGCTCCTCAGTGGCACAGCAGCACAATGGGCTCACCCTCCCTGCCAGGAAAGTGAGCCTGAGGCAGCTTAAAGCTGCTGCACCTATTCCTGCAGCTGCTCGGGACTGGGTCCCTCTTTGGGGGCTCTGCAGGACTGTGAGCACTGGCACACACCTGGGGAGTGTTTGTTCCAGGACTAGATCTGCTATGGACTCTTTTTAGAGTCCATGCCTGCTTGGTGGCTGGGGTTTCCTAACTGGGCCCCAAGCTGGGGCTGCTCCTTGATGGCACAGCACACGGTGGGCTCCCCCACCCTGCTTGGAGAGCAGACTACAAGTGCTGGCTAAAGGTTACCGCCACCTCCTCCTACGTCGCCCCGGTGCATGTTCCCACTTTCCGGGTGTTTACACCAGTTTGGAAAGCATTCATATGTGTGCACCAGGCTACTGGGGGAGAGCAGGGCATGCTCACCTATCTCTGCCACTTCCCGGGGGGCTGGTCAGTCCACCCTCAGATGTATAGCTCATGTGTCTCTCTGGCATCCTGTTGTGCTGTGTGGGCTTCCTCCATTGGTCAGTGAATGTCCATTTAGTTGTAGTTCAAAAGGGGGAGAGAGAAAGGGGACAGCTCACTCCACCATGTTGCTGACGTCAGAAGCCATAATTGATAATATTAACTAAATAATTATTTGAATGCCTCAGTTATGTAGTGTTTTCTGTTGGAGTTTCCTGGTCCTTTGGCCAGTGAGAGCAGCTTTTGTTGTTGTGTTGCACTGTTTTGTTTTATCTGTATCTGTTGGTGGTTCCAGGATGCAAGCTTCTTTAGTTCTTGATCCGGTATATATGGAGTATAAAAAGAAAACCCAGAGAACTCATCATGGTTTTGTTCTTCCAAGCCAGTCCTCCTTCTTTCCAGATTTTAGAGTCCTTTTATCATTGTCTGTTGAGGAATGTCCAAGGTATTTAGTTGTATTTAGAAGGGAGGAGCAGGTAAAGTGAGGCTACACCATTTTGTTCCAAAACTTGAAGTATAGTTTTATTTTGTTTTTTAATTTGGAGTTTTACTATGATATGTTTACTTACAGATTTTCCTTTTAATTTCTTTACTTGTGGTTCATTAGGATTTTTAAATCTATGAGGTGCTGTCTTTCATAATTTTGGAATAAAATATCTTCAGCTATGATCCCTTCAAATAATTATTTTTCTCCATTCTATCTTCTATTTCTGGGACCCCAAATGAATGTGCTTTAAAATTTCTCACTGCTTTCCTACTGTATAAACTCTTCTTTTGCTTTTATTCTTTTTTTCCATGAGCTTCATTCTGGATATTTTCTTCTAACTTATCATTGAGTTTACAAATCTTCTCTTCAGCCGTGTTAATCCTGCTATTAAACTTATATTGTGAGTTCTTAAATTCTGATAATGCACTCTTTATCTTTAGATATTTTTTATGCAGAAGTTCTCTTGAAATTTTAGTATTGCCTTTCATCTCCTTGAACATAGTAAGAATAGTTATTTTAATGTCTGTGCCTGACAACATCTCTAGACTGCTTATTTATTTTGATTGCCTGTTATCTCTACGGGTTCCTCCTGATGTTGTGCCTGGTTTTCTTTTTTAATTGTATTTCAGATATTGCATTTGATAATTTGTTTTTAGGAGTGAATTGAGGCCTAGGATGATGTTACCTTCCTCCTGAAAGTAGGAGGTAGGTGCAGGGTACCTGTGGAAACTAATGTCCTATAATAACTTTGAATCCATTTCAAGAATTTAGATTTTTCTGGAACTCCAGATGATCAAAGCTGGGATGCAGGTTTGTGAGAATTAGTTTTCTAGACCTTTATTACTAGGGTGAAGTTCTTCTGGGTCTCAACCCAAAGTGCCAGGGTTTTTGGTATCCTGATTTCTGGCAGTCCTGGTCTACAACTATAGTCCCCTCTCCCGGTGAGGTTATGAGAAATACTCCCAAGCTTCTCAGTGGCCTCTTGGAAAGGACCAACACCCTCTGGGGAAAAGTAGCCCCAAACACATGGCTCACCATGCTGAATTTCCATGTCCTCTTTGATCTTGGCCCAGTCATCCTTCACTAACTTGTTAGCTCTTTGAAGCTCTCAAACAGATGTTTTCTACATTTTGACCAATTATTTCAGTTTCCCTAGTTGAATGCTTGGTCCAAATTATCTAGTGCACCATTACTAAACTTTTTCAGTATTACTTATAAAAATGTGCTCAAGGACAATATATGTTCTTATTCCCTCCTTTCACATGAAAGTAACGTATTTTCTACAACTCAGTGTTTCATTTAATAACATATCTTTTAGGTATTTTCATATCAGTACATGGAATGAAAATCAGCTGTACAATAGTCTACTGGGTGTACAAAGTTTATTTAATCAGCCTCATTGAGAAACACTAGGTCAAGTTCAATGTTCTACTAACACAAATTGCAATAATATATGGTCCATTCTGTACCTGTACTAATATATCTGTGGAGTAAGTTCCCAGTAAACTGAAAATTTAATTTGAAAAAGGTATATGGGAACTCTCTGTACTTTCTGTTCAAATTTTCAGAAAACCTAAAAGTTCGCTAAGAAATAAAGCACTTAGCCTATTAATTTAAAAAGTCTATTATTTTAAAATAATAAAGTCTATTAACTTTTCAAACTTTGATGGGAAATATTTTAATTAAAAGAATGGCAGTTGGGATCTCCAAAAGGATCTTGGGAATTACTATGTATACTAAAACACTGAACAGTAGTTTTAACAGCAGTTGCTGAAAACTATGAAGTATTTTATGGGACCAGAGAGTAGCTGGCCCCATATTGTACCTACATCTTTCCTCCATCCTTCCCTTTTCCCATGTTTTAAGATGTGCTGGAACATCTGCTTTGGGGAAAGTAATAGTGTAACACTTAAGGAACACAAATGAGGAAAGTTTATAAATAATTGTTTTAGAAATTGATGTTAAATTCGACACAGATAATAGACATAATATTATTCTAAAATATTAATTATTCATTGATTCAATAAATATTCACTGATCATCTACTGTGTGCCAGTGTCTGTTTGAGATAGTTGGAATACAGAAGTGAACAAAACAGACAAAAATCCCTGTTCTCGGGGAGTTTACATTCTGTGTTAGGGAGAAAACAATGAATAAAATAAATATGTAAATTATATAACACATTGACAGGTGATGAGCACTTCACTGAGAAATACAACAGGGAAATGGGTCAGGTGCTGCCAGGAGTGAAGATGGTTTAACAACTTTACACAGAAAATGTCATAAATTAATTAGTTTTTAACCAGCTAGAGGAGTTGTTTAAAGATTATTTGCAACCTTAACATTAATCTTCCACCTAAGAACCCAAAGTCTATGAAATACCACCTTCCAATCACACAGCCTAGTTAAGAGAATGAAGAAAGAAAAACTTCATCTACAAGGAACAGTCTAGGTGCTTTAGACATGAATTCTTTTCATGCTCACAACAATAATCTGTGAAGCAAGGATTCTTTTGCTCATGTTAGAATAAGGAAATTGAGAAAGAGAAATTTTAAGTGACTTTCCAAAGACATATCACATAATTGCTAAGTTTATCCCATAAGATTAACAAAAAGGAAGACTTGAACACAAGCCAGGCTCCACATGTGTGTAGCAGCACAAACAGAAAAGCCATCTCGAGCAGAGTCTCCAACTGTGGGTACCATTTACGGTAGCATGTGCTGAAGAACAACTCTCCTTATGAGCCCTGCAAAGAGGACAGATGAAGCCATGCATTTGATGATCACTCTGTGTAAAGTGCAAACTAGAGAGTTAGAGAATTTTCCATGGTTCATATTTTTAAATATATAGCTCTAGTAAACCACAAATCTCATCTCTTTTTGCATGAGTTTGTTTTTTTTAAACTCCACATATAAGTGAGATCATACAGTATTTGTCTTTCTCTGCCTGACTTATTTCACTCAGCGTGGTGACCAGAGGAGGGGAGTGGGGGAATCAGGCAAAGGTGGTCAAAAGGTACAAATTTCCAGCCATAAAATAATTAAGTGCCTGGGATGTAATATACAACATGATGACGTGATGACTATAGTTAACACTGCCGTACAATGTATTTGAAAGTTCCTAAGAGAGTAGATTCTAAAAGTTCTCATCACATGGAAAAAAACTTGTAACTATATGAGGTGATGGATGTTAACTAAACTTATTGTGGTAATAATCATTTTGCAAGTCAGTATGCTGAAACCTTAAATTTATACAGTGCTGCATGTGAGTTATATCTCAAAAAAACTAGAAAAAAAATAAAGTAATAATATTGCAAAAAAGGTATGGTTCAGTCAAATCTCTAGCGTGGGCAAAAATGTGGATTTATTGGCTTATGGATTCCAGAACATTTTGAATAACCAGTTTACAGGAAGTGGAATGATGATGCTGGGTTTCAGGAACAACTGGAGGCGGATGCCTGAAGCCCACCACATTCTCTCCATCTTTCATCTCTCCATATACTTTATCTTTCTTTGCAGCTGGCTTTTTCCACGTGCTGGGAAACACAATTCCTGGCAGCTTCTGAACCAACCATTCTCCAGGGCTGTAGTGTTACACAGACATACACAACCAGTCTACTTAGCTCCTACATCTCAGGTCAACTGACAGAAGCAAACTTTGACTCTCTGGGTTTCAAATACAAAAATTCCCAGAGAGGAGGCAGAATGGACATAATGATCAGGTGCCCACCTGAAGCTATCGACTGTGGCTAGAGCAGTGAGGCCGTGGAGAATATCAGAGCCTTTTTAATAGCCACATGAATGTTGGAAATGGGCTTTATTAAAAGAAGAAGGAACGGTAGTGTAGGCAAATAATATCACAGATGCCTACTAAATATAGCTTCAAAGAAGTGAACATCACAATAAGAACCACTTGGAATAAAAAAAAAAAAAGCTCAGATCAGCTCCAAGCAGAGTTAGTTAGGCATAAGTGTTTGAACAACATTATGAATACAATTCTAGACAACACTCATCCCACTGCATGAAATCATGTTTTTACCAGTGCAGCCCTCTGCGGAGTTCTTAAGGTCAGGAAACATGTCTTAGACAACTTTGTTTCCCAAGATCAAAGAACAGTTCTTGGCACAGTTGCGAAATGAAAGGATGAATAAATGAATAAATTATGTCAATAGCTTTACTAAAAACCTTCTGTAGCTGCATATTACCTGCAAAAACAAAAAACTACACACCTTCTATCATGGCATTCAAAACTGTCTAAAAACCCTTCCCAACCTGCAGTTTCAGCTCTTATGATAATATAGAGATATATAAAATGCTCTTGACTCTACACATAGCAAAGGTTCCCTTGATACATCTTTCACTTTCATATCACATATTCATAGTAGTCTCTCATCTCAAAATAAACAAGACTGATATGGTCCAGGGTTTAGGAAGCTTACACTCTTTGAAGACTGAGACAATAAACAAATAATCGGATCAATAAATAAAATAAACATAGATTCTGGAAAGCTCAACGGACAAAAGGCACAGTAATATATTAGAGAAAGATAGGGATGGATTATACTACATAGGGTGATGAAGAAAGACTCTCTGCGGAGGTGATATTTGCTCTGAGACCTGAAGGTAAAACTAGAACCAGACATTCAAAAAGCCAGCATTCCAAGCAGAGAGACCAGTAAACGCAAAGCCTCCTGGGCTTTCAAGAGCTTGATACATTCTGAAGAGCTGTCAGAATGCCAGGAGGGATGGAATAGTATGAGAGCTGAAGAGAAAGGCAGATGCCAGAGCTTGCAGAGCTTTGTCAGCTACGGCATCGAGTGGGAATATTACTTTAAAAGGAGTGCAAAACCAATGACTGCTGTTAAGGAAGGGAGTGACAGTGATTGACCCTTCTAAAAGATATTCTCTTGCCACTATATAAAGGTCAAGAGAGGAAGCTAGAACTGCTCAGAGACTATTGAACTATAGTGGCGGCATAAGTTAGGGTACAAAGGAACGGCCTGACTTCACACAGATTTCAAGAGTAAACCTGACCCAGGGAGGGAGTGGGTAAAAGCAGCCTGAAGAATGATTCACTAGCATGTTGGGCTTGAATGACTGAGCTAATGTCGGTGCCATTCACTATGATATGGAACAACAAGCAAGGGTTGGTTTAGGGGTAAAAGACCAAGAGTTCCAATTTGGGCATGATAAAAGGAACTGTGAAGTAGCCAGATAGATGAGATAAATCATGCTCGTGATAATTTTTAAATTAATATTTTAATGCCACCTAGAATCAATGATTCTATTTATTCGTTCAGCAAATATTGTTTCAGCAAACAGCAGAAACAGATGAGGGCTGGGAGTTTTGAGGGAAGGGAAACAGATGTAAAACGGTGACCCAGGAGTGTAAGAGAGGGCTTGGACCAGGAATGGGATGGTTGCCTGGCCACTTGAGATCTGTGGTCACAAATTTAAAACAAGACAAGTTAGTGTGGTAGTGTGTTTTCCTCCCAACCATAATCAGCTGCACAGGTATAGACATGAAAGAGCTAGAAATTTGTATTTAGGCAGGGTTATGGTTTAGCTAATTGAGTAGGATGGACTCAGACAGGGGCAGGGCACTTGAGAGTACATGCAAGGGAGCAATCATGATGACTGGCCACTGACCCCAGAATTTAAGCTGGAAAGCAAGCATAATGAGGACATCAAGGAGGTAAGGGACAATGAAAAGGTGGGAGGATCAAGGGATTGGATGTCCAGGTACAGTCAAAGAAAAGTTGGGGTTGGGATACTGGAGGCGGTGAGGTAGAAGGACAAGAAGAGATGGCTGGAGAGAAGGATGCTTGAAAGTGAGACTGTAGAGAGTCTGCAGTTAGACGAAATGGCAATAGGAGTGGCTAAGGCAGGAGATCAGGTAAAAACCATCGGTGAGAAGAGTTCCGTAAAGAGGCCAGTTTGATGGAAAGGTCATCTACCAATACATGAAAGTTGCCAAGAATGAATACAGGTGTAGCATTAGAGAGAGTGGCAATAATTAAGATTTCAAACTATTGAGAGATGTAGGAAAATCACTCGGGGGTCTGTAGAGTTAAAGCAACTGAGAACTACAGGGGAACCACCTAGGGGTCTGAAAAAGTAACACTCAGGGGTGGGGGGGCAATACAATCTGATGACATCGGGTTGAAAGTTAGGTCTAGTTTAAAAATCTCTCTTAAATCCAGCAAGTCTAAAACATTTAAGTACTAATCTTTCCTCTTTATTAGAAATATTTTCTCAGATAGAAAAAACTATACTATTACTATTAAAATCCCAAACTGTAAAACACTATATTAATATGCAAATTTACATATGCATATTCAAAGGACAATTATAGCTAATATGCAGAACACCAAGTCAATGTACAAAAAAGTTAACTGATAAGGCATTTAGTACGAAATCTACATTAAAGTCATGGCTTTAAGTATAGGCAGCAATTCCTATATAAAGTAATTTAGCAGCATGCTGACATCATATATTTCCTACGGTTTATGAAAAGTAAAAGAGCATGTTGATATCCTCAGTAATTGCTGGTAATACATTTCTAAATGACAGACATCTAATACCCCCATTCACAGAAAGTATGTACTGAACCCTGTTTATATACACTTTATGTAAGGTTTTGTAGAGTGATACATGTTTTGACTAAAACAGATATCATGTACTTAAGACTAAAATTCCTTAGCAAACAATAAACACCAGTCGCTTTCAGCAAACTCTCACTGAGTCCGGCCCAGCTCACTGCAGCTGGTAAACCACAAGGTGACTTAGAAAGATTCACAAGCATTCAATAAAATCCATTTCCTGCTGAGGCAACAAATAATCTTGCCAGCTGTTTTCCATATGAAATATGCTGTGTATGTTTATATATTTTTATTTGACCAAAAACGTTTTCCTTCAATGCTGAATCTAGACCACAAATACTACTTGGAAGCCATGTGGTTCTGTACCATTTAACATGTTAAATAGATGTTGGTTTCTTGTGTAATGATCTTACACACCTAGACATTTCCCTATGCCCCAAAGTCCTATTAAAATAACAGAAAAGATATTATTTGAAGAATGAAAACACAATAGCACAGGAAAACAAGACAGAGTGCCATCAATGGACTAGAAATTTTGAGAAAGCTTGAAGAACGAAGCAGGTAGGGTAAGATTATTGGTTACAACAGAGCAAGGGAGACCCAACAGCCCAAGCCACCAGGGGTAAGTTCTATTCTTTCCAAGAAAGCCAGAGAGAACACTGAAGCTAAAGCACAAGCCAGAAGCCAAGGGGAAGCCATCAGCGTCATTCATTAAAGAGCTGCCTTCCCAGCAGCTGGCTAGTTGGGATCCCATCTCCCTCTTCTAAGGGATGCTGTTGGTAGCTGGGGCCTGTACCCACAGAGTGAGGCCAGAGAACTCTTTTCCAATGCCATCTGTCTGAGAGTCTCCGGAAATGGTGTTACATTCTAAGAAGCAGCAGAGTAGAACTTGAGGGAACACTGGACTCCACATCTCATGGAAGGTGGGAGAGATGCCTGTGAGTGAACCACAGGAAGGCATTCTACCCCAGAACAAGGCCCTCCTTTCTCGGGGACTTTGGCTTCCCTCCTATGTATTGTATGAGGAAGCCTGATTGCTAACCCCTCTAGGCCAATTCACCTCCCTTCCCAGTCCAGAAAGAGGTCACACAAGGGGATCTATTCAACTACAGAGAAACCCGTATAAGCTACCTATAATAAGCAACATTATCTTTCATTCATATATATGAATCGACAACCAGAAATTGTAGGAAAAACTGTACGAGTGTACAAACAAAGAGAGCAACTGAACCAGGAAGAAATAGAGCTATTTCAGGAAACTACTGGAAAGAGTGTTTCATTTATAACACAGGAACTTGCTGCCATAAAAAATCAGAAATCTGAGAAAAATATAGAGTCCATGAGGATTAAAATATCATTGCTAAAGTCAAAATAGAAATGGAAGGATTCAATAAATTCAAGGCAATGTTAATAATCTAAAAAATAAAGCTGAATAAAGCTCATGATAAATGAAACAAAAATACAAAAAAAAAGGGGGGAAATATAAATTAAGACATATCCACACCTCGTGGGAGGCCCAACATCCTTTTAAGAAGCATTTCAGAAGAATACAGTGACAACACAGACAAGAAAATAAAGAAAAATATAGTAAAAATTCCCTAAGTTGAAGAGACACCCAAAGCATCAGACTGAGAGAGCTCAGAATTAACAAAAAGACTCATAACTAAAAATACCCTGATGAAATGTTATGAGTTCACAGACAAAAATAAAATCATAAATGATTTCAGAGGGGAAAAATGCTGCCTATAAAGAGAATCTGACTGATATTAAACTTCTCATCAGTAAAACTCTATGTTAAAAAACAAAAGGGTAATACCATTAAGATCCTTGACTAGGGTGAGTTGGGGAAAGGACCTTAGAAATCTATGAACATGTCAGGTTATAAATCAAATGTGTGGGGAAAAAATAAGGATGTTTTCAGACATGAAATTCATGTTATCTCCCTCACACCCTACGTGAAAGAAAAAGTTTAAGAGAGAGTCTATAAAGATAAAAATGGAATCTAAAAAAAAGTACAATGTGAATATAAAAATCAGACACAGTCAGGTATACAGAAATGTCGCAAAATGCTAGGAAGATTTTTTTTTTTTTTTTTTTTGGTGAGGAAGATTGGCTCTGAGCTAACATCTGTTGCCAATCCTCCTCTCTTTGTTTGAGGAAGATTGTCCCTGAGCTAACATCTGTGCCCATCATCCCTCTCTTCTGAATGTGGGTCACCACCACAGCATGGCTTGATGAGATGTGCACATTGGTGCCCAGGATCTGAACCCGTGAACCTGGGCTGCCAAAGCAGAACACATGAACTTAACCACTATGCCACCAGGCTGGCCCCAATAAGTTGTTTTTTAAATACAGAATTTGACCTGTAGTAAGTTCTTCAGGTAATAATAATTTAATTATCGGTGATTCCTTTTCAATTTTTATGGGTCCAGTCACTCTGACGTGGCTCTGCAGCCACAAGGCAGAGGCAGCACCTCCACTCCTCACACTTGAGCCTCCACAACATCCAACTTCTGGGGCGGGCCCTGGCGTCCTGCTCCAGGTTGGCCTTCCTCTTCCTGAGCCCCTACACCACAATTCCAACAGAAAGCAGATGCCCTCACAGCCCCTCACTCTCCAGTCCACCCAAGAAAGCAGTCCTCTGAGACAACTTCACCACTGGATCGGCAGGGAGGACAGTGTCGCCCAAGAAGCTCCTGATGCAGTGCGAGCAGATGCCTTCCTCCAGATGACTTGTGCAAGGTCTCTTCTCAGGAGGACCCATCTCGCCTCGCATCTCTCCCAACTGAGTCACCTACAGAAACACAAGCTTCCCAGTTTATCCTCCAGACTGTCATGCCCAGAGTCTTCTGTATAGTCTGTATACTCACAAATATATGCTGTATATTCACAAACCTATCTGTGACCCTTCTCTATGATTCCAGACCCTTCCACTGTGTTCTATGATAGTATACTGCAAGAAGGATGGAAACCATGCTTAAATTTACTGAAACCAAAGCCACCAGCAGACCAGAAGGTTGAACCATGCATGTTGTCTGTTTCATTTGTTTCCTCTCTGTTTCCATGCGGGCTTCTAGGCCCATGGTTGGGTCGCCAGTAGCAACCTCTGCTTTACATTTCAGAGCCACACCCCTTCTCTCTTACACTCAACTCTCCACCCTGGAAACGAAAATACTTTCTGTAAATCTTATTCTGTGCCTTTCATTTGGTAACATGGTTTTTATGTTCCCATACCTCTGATTCCTTCCTCCAACAGCAAACATTTTTGTGCCCTTTTTGATATTTCTCACGGCCAAAGAAGTCAGAAAAATTCAGGAAATCTTTGGGACCCAACAATAAGAACTCTCTGACAGTTTCATTGTAGCAGGAAAATAGGAGAGAGTTTATTTTATTTGCAATTTTTTAAAGTAGTTGATTTTCCTTTATTTTAGTTTCTCAGGGAATTATGGGAAGAAGTGAAATTTGAAACAAAAATCAAATGTGTATTTTCTTCTGAGGTACTTTAACCAGATTTTGCTTTTATGTTTGTTTTGCCTTCTCCACTGTATATCTGACGCAGGTGGCTGTAACTGGAATACTGTGAGAGGCAAATGACCCTCTTTGGACAAGACCTTCCGTGACATACAAACTGTAACCTACGGCACAACCTATCATCCAGCTGTATGTTCTCTGCCGGTCTAGAGTTGAATCCACCATCAAGTTCTCAAGGCGAGTCTATGAGAACTATCCTAATAAGCAATGGTGTAACTGGCCCACACCTTTAAATTCACAATATCTTAAGGAGATCAGGTTGGGTAACAGACTTATAATGTTTTATTTTAGGACCTGAGTGAACCCAGTAATCCCAGAACAAACCATATTCTTAGGTTTAAAGTAGCCCCAGGCTCTAGGGATTCAAGTATCCTAAGAGGCTCAGAACTTCTTTCATCCCTGTGAAAATCCAACACAGGATCTCTATGGCCAAAATCAGCCAAATCTAAGCTCACATTGATGTCAGCCCCCAAGTTACAAATGATCATCAAATCACCTTAAGAATGTATAGAGTCAAAAGACAAATTGATTCACTCATGTGTAATAACACTGAGGCTTCCAAAAGATGAGGGGATGTGGCATGGGGGGAGTGGAGAACACAAAGTTAAGAGGAAGAGCAGCCAATGGTGAGAATGAGCAAGTCAACAAGGGATGGAGGACCACCTGACAGCCACAGGAATCAACGCCAGTCTTCAGACACTCCTGCCTCCCAAAGGCCTCCCCCAAGGCATAAATATACATCATGGAAGAGATGTCATCTCCACTGCCACAAAGAAAACATCACAAAGCTCCTTATTGACGTTTGTTCCAGGTTGAGTCAGCGTCTTCAAGAAGCACTGAACTGAACAGATTTGAAACTCCCGTAATGGTAGGAAATCCCATCAAGGGGCTTCAAATGTCCCATGCTTCTCAGTGACTGGGGAGGGGAGAAGGGGTTGGGGAGGCAGGGCCTCCTCCCACAGCCCCTGTAGTGATGAAGATTTCATTTACAATCATCATTCATTGGCCACTGGTTTCAAATAAAGTAGACATTCATATAGATTTAGGTCTATTTTCATTGTAATTAGGATTAATACTGACTCAAGGATACATTCTAATATAGTTTCATCCTAAAAAATAAACTAAAGGTAGGATTGGCTGTATAATTTGCAAGGTCCAGTACAAAATGAAAATGTGGGGCCCCTTGTTCAAAAATTATTAGGAATTTTCAAGACAGTGAAAGCAGACCATTAAACCTGGACTGGGGACCTCTGAGCCCGGGGGCCTGTGACTGCACAGGTCACACGCCCATGAAGCCAGCCCTGGCTAAAGGAAGGTTAAGAGTTGCTGAGTCAGATACTGCTGTGCTGTAAAATGCTTTTTCAGTAAATTTCCCCAATGCTAAAACTGCATATTTAGCAAAACAATTCAAATATAGCATGAAGATCTCAAGAGTACTTGAAACTTTTTCAAACTGCTATAAAATCATTTCTTTGATAGGGATGTTGGATTATGTAAGTGACTTCTTCTGTGCCAAAATAATAACTCTATTTTGTAACACTATTAGATTTTCAAAATCTTATTTCAATATACTATGTTTTGCTCCTGATAATTGTTTGATTACATGTTCCTTTCAGGCTTATGTTAATCAACCTGGGAGTATATATTTAATATAAGTGGGAAAGTGTTCATGGATATTAATCACAGGTTCAACTCCAAGGCAATTTTATTTTAAATTATTTTGGTATTGGTAACATTGGTTTACAACATTATATAAATTTCAGGTGTACAACATTATATTTCGATTTCTGTATAGATCACATCATGTTCACCACCCAAAGACTAATTACAATCCAGTACCACACACATGTGCCTAATCAGCCCTTTGGCCTTTCCCCTGCCCCCTTCCCCTCTGGCAACCACCAATCCAATCTCTGTCTCTATGTGATTGTTTATTGTTGTTTTTATCTTCCACATATCAGTGAAATCATCTGGCATTCAACTTTCTCCCTCTGACTTATTTTGCTTAGCATAATACCCTCAAGGTCCATCCATGTTGTCACAAATGGCAAGATTTCATCATTTCTTACGGCTGAGTAGTATTCCATTGTGTCTATATATCACATCTTCTTCATCCATTCATCCCTTGATGGGCACCTAGGTTGCTTCCAAGTCTTGGCTGTTGTGAATAATGTTGCAATGAACATAGGGGTGTATATATCTTTGGGCATTCCTATTTTCATGTTCTTTGGATAAATATCCAGCAGAGGAATAGCTGGATCACATGGTAGTTCTATTCCTAATTTTGTGAGGAATCTCCATACTGTTTTCTATAGTGGCTGCCTAAGTTTGCAGTCCCATCAGCAGTGTATGAGAGTTTGCAAGAGAATTTTAATCAGCTTTGTGTAAGCAAACCTGTTAGGCTTTTTTAAATTAATGAAGAGGCCCTGCACACTTCTAACAGTTAAAGTGGCTACAGAAAAATCATAGGCTATATTTTAGTATCTTTGTGTTTCTATAGTCTATGTTTCAGGGTTGTAAATTGTTTTATTTCTGGTACATATATCTTGCCTTCCTTTAGAAGATACACCATGAAAAAAAGGAGACTAAAAGAAACCAGTAAAAAAAATATACAGGGACAGTTCACAGGACAAAAGGAATGGCTCTTAGTGCAGCACAATTTAGCAACACATTGCAAAAGTAAACATGTACATCCTGACCTAACAATTCAAAAATGCCAAATATACAGGTATAGTTATCAAGCACTAAATATTTATTTTAAATAAAATAATGAAGACTGTAAACAACCTAAAAGTCTATTGATAAAATTTTGGCTAAAGAAATTATTATACACCCTACTTTGGAATATTTTGCAATTATTAAACCGAATAAAGCAGTTTATATATACTCACATGGATCTTTCTCCAAGTTAAAATGCTAAATGAAAAAAACCAAGCAAACCAAGTTTGTTTATGATTTTTTAAGATAACGATCCAGTAAACGGGAAGTTGGGAGCCTAATTAGAATATCTTTTAGGAAACTATGGAGATGGAAATGAGAATGGAGACATATTTGGAAGGCTGGGGGCCGGGAGACTACCTCAGTGTAAAAGCAACGACAGGACAGAGGTGAGAGGAACAGAAGAGGCAGCCCCAGACTGCAGGAACTGGAGGAGACCTTCAAAAAGATCTGGAAGAATCTTCTCACTTCACAGATGAGGGAACCGAAGACCAGAGGGATAAGCTGACAAGCGTAAGTTTACAAAGCCACCGGGAGTTGTGCTGTGTATTGCACAAGATGAAATTCATCGTTAATTCATTGCAATGAGTAACTATTGATTAATTCATTCATCTTTAAAATTTTAGGAAATATTACAAGTTTAGAAACATGCTGATAAATTCAGGAAACAGACATTGAGCCTCTTTTTGTTTGAAATCACACGTGAAACTCCATGCTAAGGCCTGGGAGATATCAGGATGATGAGGACATGTCTCCTACAGGGGTGAGGGGGGCAGGGGCTGAGACAAAAATATGCCCCCAGAGTTGCCTTTTACTGTAAAAGTTGCTAAGCATCTATGTGTAAAGCCTCCTTAGGAACAGATACAGAAGGAAGTGAATGGTTTTATCACATGTAAAGTATCATCAAAAGTACCCAGCACACTTCCTATTTCTCTGCCTTCAGGATCTGTAGATTTCCATATCACTGAACACTTTAGACAAAATATGACGTTAGTTTTCTAGCCCACAACATGAAACTCCAGCAGAGAAAACTGAAGCTGAATGTTTCCCAGTCGGCCCTCCCAATACCCCTCCCCCACCTCCCTTGCCTATTATAGAGTTATCTTAATAATGTAGTTCTATCTAACATAATAGTTGTCCACGTCTCTCCCTTAATAGACTAAACCACAAGGATCTCGGCTTATATATATTTGTAAGTTTCTCATCCTACATATATCAATGATTTGTACTAAGTAAATCAAACTGTTAATTTTTTGTTTGTTTGTGTGTCATAGTGAGGCAAACACAAGAAGTATGAAACAGAACATGTTCCTTGAGATCAAGGAATTCACAATTAGTATTTGACCAGTGATCTCAATAGGAACACTGGAGGTCTCATCCAGATGTTCAGAATCTTGAATTTTTGCTTGTAGAGGGTATATGCATGCGTATGCATGTGTGTGTGTGTGTGTGTGTGTGTGTGTAGTTGGATTCAAAGAGGGGTGGAAACAAACAGTATATTTTGTCACCTTCCGTCAGTAAAGTTACATGTCCAGGGACAACCACATGCTCTGTGTCTTTTTTGCGTCCCTTAAAGTGTAACACTTAATCCCTGTGCACACAAAAGTTGCTCGTTAGGTATCTGGACACTCATAGTTGTAAAAATCCCTTTGTACTTTCCCACATATTTGCCATTGAGGGACATTCTCTTACTTGACATGATATGGAGGAATTCAAATCACTGCTGAATTTTTTGCTAAATTCCTTAAGCTGCTAAAATAATTTGTTTCAAGCCCTACTCTAAAATAAACTGTATTTAAGCTACAAAATTTAACAGTATCTTCACCTCACTAACACTCTACAAAGAACGATTCATTCAATTGCGTGGTATCGCTACTGCATTTTCAAAGAAACTGATTCTTTAATAGTTAATATTCATCATAGTATGGCCTTCTCTCTCAGGAAGGTATAACTCAAGAAATGAAATCCTGAGCACAAAATTAAGTGAAAGGTACCATAACTAATAGTGGCCACTAGATGGCAACAGCAGAAACGTCATTATTTTTAGTACTAAATTATTGAGGTAAGCTGCCTTTATTTAAAATGAGAAGTTATGCACTTACTATAAAGCATAGTCCAAAACAAGATGGAATTCATCATCAAAGTTGTGGGAAATTTTATAAATTTAGAAACAAAATTACTTTGTACAATACTTGGCACTGAAAAATCAGGCAGTAATTGCTAAGGGATGTGTGTTTCCTCTCAGCAGCAGCACGCCCACCTGCTCAATTTCATTGCCTCTGGCATTATTCTTGAACCCTGCTTCACTCTCACCCCCGCAGGTAGTCACATACTGAATCTGCTTGATGCCACTTCATAATTTGATCTTGAATCTAGTCAGTGCTCTCCAGTCCAGATGCCACCCACTAGTCCTAGCCACCAATATCTCTCCCCTAGATGAATGTAATCCTCTCCTGCGTGTATCACTACCTTCAGCCTTGTTCCCTCCAATCAAGTTTTCCAACTGAAGCAGGAGTATATTTTTAACACTCTCATCTAATTATTTCATGCACTTGTCAAAGCCCTTCAGTGGCTTGCTATCACCTTCAGAATCAAGTCCAAACTCCTAAAGATGGTCATGCGGACCTCCATGAACTGATGGCTGCTGAATTCTCTAATTTCATCTCTAGCCACTTCTCTCTTCTCAAACTCTACACTGAAATATTTGATTTCCTTTGGTCAATCTTCTTCTAAAGGTTGCCCTTTCTCTATTTTTCACCATAACATTCTTTTTCTTTCCCCACGCCATTCTTAGGAAGCCAAATGAGAGAAAAGGTCATGCTGAAGCCTCACTTTTAGGCTATGATATAGCTTCCAATTTGTCACTGTAACCTAGTGGTGTTGCATTACGGCGGGACAGAAGCTTGACTGTAAAATTTCTCCATTTTCACCAATCTGCTCACATTCCCATGCCTTCTTGTTCCACCAAAAATGTGGCATATTGGTTTGGTTTTTTTTTGCTTCAGGATTTATTCCAACAAGGAACAACTCTGCCAAGAAGAATGTGTAGATTCTCCACGTTTCTGTATCTGATGAAATCATATTATTATAGCCAACATTCTTCGTAATTTTGTAATGAGATTGAGACTATACCCCAGTCTCAAACCAAGTAGACTTGACTGACCACCACTAATACCTGAATTCAACTCATGTTACTTACAAAAAAGCTATTCAGTTGTAGGAAATTCACTAAATACGTAGATATCCATTTATTTCAGTCTTTAGCATTTCCTTCTTTCACCAGCCCCAAATAATTAGTTTAAAGCATGAGTGAGAACTACAGCATTGTTATACAAATGAAATGAAATTCTGGCTAATGGATTAAACAAAATTAAGAAAGCAATGTGTTTCTCCAATATATTCCATTAGGAAACATTTACAAGGTCAAAATCCAACCCTTGGGCTTTTTCCACAGCTTGGTCTTTCTTCCCTGAAGCCAAGAACATGATGTTATCACTTTTCAAAATCATAATAACCTATGAAAGAAAATAGGACTGCAGTCCCTAACACAGGCATATTCTTCAAACCAATAAATTGAGGATGAACTAGGGTCAGTCTCCTTTAAAGTGGATTCTCAGAGGCTATCCATTTTTTATATATTTAATTGGAATACTCTTATATTAAGTATTTTTCAAAGCAAAACATAATTGGGGATAAAAACTATTTGGCAAGCAAAGTTGTTTTGTAATGGAATTTCATCTATAATATCTTCAAAAACTCTAAAAAGAAAAATAATAGTTTTGGTGGAACATTACTTTTTTATATTTTGGGAAAACATATACAAAGTTACAAACACTAATCCAGTAAATATTCTTGTACTCAAAACTCAAAAGTAGCATAGATTTTTTTTGTTTCCAATTTTATTTTACTACAAAAGAAAGAGAACATTGCAAAAGAAATCAAAATTCCCTCTAGCACCCAAATAAATATGGGAACTTAATATATTTTAGAGATAGCCTTACATATCAGAGAAGCAAAGTCAACTATTTAATAAAGGGTGTTGGAACAATTTGCTTTCTATATATATATAAAATAAAATTAGATTCCTAATTCAAACCTCACACAAAAATAAAACTCCAGATTTATTAAACGCCTAAATGGAAAAAAAGAAAAAAAACACAGAAAATATAAGAGAAAATCTTTATAACCTTAGGGAAGGAAAATGTTTTGTAGATAAGAAACAAAATCATGGCGAAAACGGAAAAATTAATAATTTTGAAATCAGAATTTATATTTCCTTCGAATCAGTTACCCTTTACCAACAAAACCATCCAATGTGTTTTACAGGAGTGAAAAGTTGCATGAACTATTCAGTATTTAATAGTGATGTTCACCAATTTTCCTGGTTTTGCCCTTCTGGGCATCTGGTAGGATTACACGTTCCCAGTTCCCTACATTTCCAGGTGGCAGAGTTATCTGTGATTTGCTTTGGACAAGGAAATGTGAGCAGAGCTGATTTATGTCACTCTGGCCAGAAGCCTTTAAGAGCCAGAGCACAGACTGCCATGTTCCTGTCCCTCCGCCATGGTAGCCAGCCATATTTTACAAAGTGGAGGTTCTTAAGTGAAGATGATAGAGATCAGAACTTACCACTGACCCAAGATGGACATGGAACATGAGTGAGAAATAAACCTTTGTAGTTTAAGCTACTGTGATTTTATGGTTGGTTGTTTCCCATCACACCTTGAGAGTAACATAAGAGTATCATGCTGGACTCTGATAGCAAGTGACAAAAACGCAACTCAAAATTTTTTAAGGAAAGAAAAGTAACAATTAGTTAACAAGGTCAAACTGTAGAAGAGGAAAGATCTCTTGGGACATTCATGGTTAATTTCTCTGACTCCTCACTGCTTCCCTGAGCATGTTGGCATCATGCACTTAAACCAGCCTCTTTCATGGCATGAGGGTCAATGGCCACCAGCACGTCATTACAGCCTTGAGCTTTGAGAACATAAAGAAAAGTATTCTCTTTTCCAGTTTGAATTTGAAACTTTTGTGAGAGGATTCTGGTTGACCCAGACATGGCCTGCCTCCCATGCTTATGCCAGTTAAATGGGACAGTGGCAAGTTTTAGCCTTCCTAGGATTACAGTAATAGCTCCTCTTATGGTTTTTATCAGAATGAAATGAAATAATCCACGTGAACACTTAGCTCCTAGAGTAAATAATACTAGCTATTATTAATACGATGACTACGTGATGGTTAGTTTGACGGGTTAACTTGTCTAGGCCATAGTAAGTTATTTAACACTAATCTAGTTGTTGCTATAAAAGGTATTTTGAAGATGTGGTTAACATCTATCTACAATCAGTTGACTTTAAGGAAAGGTTATTACCCTTGATCATGTGGGTGGGTCTCAGCCAATCCATTGAAAGCCTTACAAGCAAAAACTGAGGTTTCCCAAAAAAGAAATTCTGTCTTCAGACTGCAGCACCAACTCCCTCCTGAGTTTCCAGCCTGCCAGCCAGCCCTACAGATTTCAGATATGCCAGCCTCTACAGTTGCATGAGTCAATTCCTTAAAATAAATCTCTGTTGGATCTGTTTCTCTGGAGTATCCTTACTGCTACAGACTACGACTACCCTCACAGTAACCTTCTTCTCCATTTTAGAGATAAATACTGAGCTGATAAGTGGTAAGTTTAATTCAAACTCAGATCCCCTGGTTCCAAAGCCCATGGCCTGGGGAATATACACAAGCTGATCTTTCAAAACATGATAAAAATTCCCATAGCCAAAAAAAAAAGGGAAAAAAGGACAGGAACGCAAAGAAAGAATCTGTCTTCATTTTAAAGAATTCTATGTGATACAGCCTCCATTCATAATTCCTTCTGATTTGTATTAACTTCCACTACCAGAGCATTTGTCTTTGTATATACTATCTTATTGCTAACTATTTCTTCTTGACCCGTTTATGGTTTATGTAGAAAGCAAGTAGCCACCACCTTTTAGCACAAAAAATTTCACTGATTTAGCCAGTTAAATTTGGTTACCTCTCAGACTTTTCTAAGGAGAAAAAACTCAGTTTATGGTCCTCAGCTCATGGGCATGGAACCCAAGTTTCCACGGCTAAAATTTTAGGATATTGGTCTAGAAGACAGACTAGCAGACTGAGAAGCAGAATCCGTGTCCCTCAACCCCAGTCAAGTACATGCTCATTGCATCCTGCTTCCTTCTCGTTCCTTCCATGGCAAAAGATCCCATGCCAAAAGAAAAGATACAACAGTGAGAGAAACAGCAAAACACACTCAAATTTAAAATAGAATACATAAATCTTGGGTAATGGAGAAGTCACTTTTTCACTAACAGCAATGGTAGTGGAGATCACTTCAAGAGCAACTGAAGCTACCAAAATGCTTACTCATGTGCCTTATACATAAGCACCCAGAAAAGAGGTTAAAAGAAAAGTGGTCATCCTCAGGATTATGTAAGCCTAAAAGTAATTTCCATCTAAAGAAACTGTCCTTGAACCAGATTTTCTTCTTAGGTGAAAAGTAAATACATTTTTCTCCACATAAGTTCACCAAGCCTTTTGGAAAATAAATAGAAAAGAAATTGTCAAATCATCTCTTCTGTATATTAAAAGATCACTTTACTTCTTATACTCGGTCTCACCTTCAGATTTTCAATTTATAACCCCTGGGATGAGTAAGTCTCCAAGTGCCTGATAAATTCCGAGTTCCTTAGCAACAATTTAAAAAGATACTATCACCCACCCATGTCCTATACAATACAATAATTACAAAGTAAATTCATACCTTTAAAGAGGGAGGCTCCTGTGCCACATAGAACAATGTGAATAGCAAGCAGACTTGTGTTGGATATGCTTAAAATGTGCCTAAGTCATCATCACAACACCCTACAATTATCATTTTCTTTCTTTCTATCATGGCCTCTCCTCCATGCACTAGAAGCATTCTTATTTTTTTTTCAGTCTGTACCTCACATCTATAGCACTTAACAGTTTACAAGGCATTTATGATGCCTCATTTAATCCTGAGCAATCTGCAAGTATTATCATCATCACAGATGTGGGAACTGAGGAGCATGCCCAAGATCATAGATCATGCTGGATCACTGAGAGGGAAACTATGTCTTTGAATTTTATAATTGCCTACTTACCATTCTTTTCTGTAGACACATTACAGGCTCCATGAGGACAATATTTTTCTCACTAATCTATCTCCATTTTCCAGTGGGGGGGCGGGGGATTTAATAAATCTCTGTCTAATGAATGCAGACCAAAATCTGGATGCCAGATCTTCTTAGCAATGATAAAGCTTCAATTCACTGAATACCTGGTGGGTAGCACACCCTGTCATTGGTATCTTACATGCATTCTTTATCAGCTGACAATACAAAAGGGTTGCAGTACAGTTCCGAGTCAGAAAAGGCTAACGTGGAACTTGCAGCACTCATCTAAAGCTCATTTTAAAGCAGTAGTTCTCAAAGCGGGATCCCTGGACCAGCAGCATCCTCAGGCTCGGGAACCAGATGTGCAAATTCTTGGGTCCCACTTCATATTTACTGAATCAAAAGCTCCGAGAATAGGACCTACAATCCGTGCTTTAATAAACCCTCCAGATGATTTTGATACATGCCAAAGTTTTGAGAACTGCTACTTTAGTAAGACAATATCCATAGAAGATGGTTTGAAGGATGTGAGGCCCTTCCACTCCTCTAAATAGTCTAAAACATTGGTCATGTTATTTGGCCCTCTGTAATATTGCTTTCCTTGCATTGTATTTTGGCATGAAGCCACTGACTTGTATCAAGAAAGAAGAACTTAAAAAATCACTTTATGTATATCCATTTGCTCATTTCTTCATGGATTCATTATCATAACACCATATTACCTCAGCCTGCTAAACTATGTGTGGTGGGGGCAGTGGAGGGGGGGCACAGGATGGACATGGGAGGGGGAGGAAAACAGCTGTCTGCCCCAAGGAGCTCAAAATGTGATAGAAGAGAAAAAATATTTACATCAAAATGCACACCATGATGACGTGTGTGGTAAGTGGTTACAGGCACTTTATATCTCAGAGGAGGGGTGGTTCCCAGCAAGCTGAATGGCTGATGTGATCAGATAAGACTTTTTATGCCCTCTAGACAGGAGGAAAGCTCTGTTAGACTCCCCTGGGGCTCCAGAATGAAATACAATGAGGTGAGCAAGCTTAAAGGATGAAGTTGCTCAATACAGAATATAAGCAATTGCATTTTACCCCAAAACGCTTTATACAAGCTCTGTGAAGAATTTTCTCTATGGAGTAATGAGAAAAGAGGGGAAAAAACAGTAATTTGAATGTCTGTTTTACCCAAGAAGTTGGTCTTGGGGACAAAAACCGGAAGCAATCTTCATAGAATTCATTACTGGAAATGATCAGTAGAAAATAACCATCAACAATAGAGAGCAATCAAGGATTTGCTGTGAGACGCTTCCAGGAAATGCACAGTTGGTACAGTCAGAAAGTGCTCTCTAAACAACAAAGAAGTCCTAGGATAATTGTAGAAAGTTCAAGTTTGTGGGCAATTAAGTGTCTTTTACTGACTCAAGCTAAATGGCCAAACATTGGATGAGGGGAAATAACACTTTTTTAAATCAAAATAAAACACATACCAGAACCAAAAAAAGAAAAAGAAACACTAACTAGAGATGTCACATTCATGCTCCATTGTCTATTTTGTGTTTATTTTAGATTTCAGTAAACAATGAGGTTTGTTTCTCAAAGAATGAGCTATTTTTACTGTTTTTAGTTCTGCATAATCATTAAGAGTGGCTCTCTATAAGATTTTTTTCTTTAGAAAAAATCACATGGAGTATAGACACACAGTACCATGAAGCAAATTCTATTTGTCTGTGGCAAATCTCCATCAATTTCTGTATCTTCTTCTCTAAGAACTTAGTTTCTCTACAGGATTTTTTTTGTCATTCTCTCCACCACCATAGCTGCCCCTCTTTTCTCTCTTTTTAATGGTAACAACATTACCTTTTAAATCTGCATTAATCCACATTTAATCTTGACCAACCCTCACACACTCCACAACTCCCTACCCAAACCTCACATACTCCATAACTATTCAATTCAACATCCTGTTTAATAGTCGGCTTCTGATGCCTCCTTTTCCAGTTCCACTTACCATCACCCTAGTTTAGGTCACCATCATCTCTCCGGTAGTGATAAACACTAACTAGTGCCTTCCACGTCCTAGTCACCCCACACATCACTCTAAGATGTATCTTCCTAAAGCAGCAATGGGATGTGCACCATCCCACCCAAATATCATTACCTGTTCTCACTCGCCCACCAAAGTAAGGATTCAATTTCTGCGTGACGTTGAAGTTACTCCATGTCTACCCCATGGGACGAGTTTATTGTCCCATCACCATCTTCTGCCATCCTACACACGTACCACGAGCAGACTACCCCAAACTGCTCCTCCAAGAGAACATTCTACTTCAGTCTCTGGTGTGCCCATCTTTGTATCATACCATCCTTCAACTCAGAATGCCTCACTCACCGCCCAAATTTCTTACTGTTCTGTCAAAATATTCTTATAATTCAAGATAGAGCCCAAATACAATTTTATTCATTTGTTCATTGAACAACTATTTTCCTGAGCATCTACTAGACAAGACGCTGTGAGAGATTCTAAGGTGGAGCAGGGACTGGAGGGCAGTGTGACTAAACGAACAATGTCTGCCCTCAATAAACTTATAATTTAATTAGGGGCTAAGAGAAAACATAATTAGCAATAGTACAGGGAAAAATATTCAAAGACTTTTTGAAAGTACAAAGCAAGAGCTTTCACGCTAGAGGAGACGGCTCATTCTGTTAGGATCAAAAGCAAAAATCACATTTTCTTCATCTTGTATTCGTTGCCTGTAGATGCATATGTGATATATGCTAAGTGGGAAAATGAAGTGTTTTGCTCCCTAACTTGACAGGACACCTGATGGAGCATCCCACCTGGGCTTATGTTCCCCTAATACACCCCACCTAGCTGGATTTGGGTGATTCTTGTCATATCATCTCCCTGAACTTGACCTGTCCTGTATGCAATTCCTTCCAGACATAGTTAACAGCGCGAATTGATAAACTGGCTAATCAGTGACTTGTCTGGCAGTTGGTTTGTATACCTCCTACTAACATTTACATTTTAAGAAGAATCTTAATGTCTTTCCCTAAAGCAGAGGTTATCAATCTGTGGTGATTTTGCTCCTCAGGGCACATTTGGCAATGTCTGGGGACCTTTTTGATTGTCATGAGTGGGGGAAGTGCTATTGGCATCCAGAGGGTAGAGATGCTAAATATCCTACAACACATGCCTTCACAACAAAGAATTATCTAGTCCAACATGCAGAGGTTGAAAAACTTTACCCTAATGTCATAAATAACACGGAAGTTTAAAGGTCTATGGACGATCTTGTGCTAAAAGGTATTTTGGAAGGAGGTGAAGGGAATCCCTTAACATTCCTCAAATCACAACACAGGTCTAAGTAAAACTGGCAGTTACCTAAGGCCAGCCTCTTATGTCATAGACTCAGGAGCTTACAGAAGGAAAGAAAATCCATTCAAATTTTAAATAGTTAATATCATTAGGAAGCTATGTTGTTTTTACCTATTAATTCCAGTTTTGTCTCCTGAACATATACAGAACAAACATATGTTCCATATGACAATCTTTCACATCCTGGAAGACACGTGACATTCCCCTTTACTGTTCCTTCTTAAATTTAACACTGCTAAACATTTCAAACATTTCTCATTATCTGAGCCATTGTGGTAATGACAATTCCATTTGAAATATTTCGGATTAAATGTTGAACTTCATATTTATTCCTATGAAGTTTCACATTGCTCATTTTAATTCCAGACTCTGTTTTTCAAAATTCTGACATATTTTAAAACTATGGCTTACCTTTCATCATCGAAGTCATTGGTAAAAATATTAACCAGTAAATGTTCTGGTGCCAGTAAGCCAGCAAGTACTGTCGCCCAGGCTCACACCAATCACCCATCCATCCTCACAGGTAAGGCGGTTCATTAAGTTCCAAATGACTGCACAATCACTCACCCCACATTTCTCCATCTTACATATAACCATCTGACGCATCTGGAAAACATTTCCAATTGCCTGGAGAAAAATCTCATGTAAGCTATATCTCCTATATGGGTCTTATCTGTGAGCCTAGTTATCCTACTGGAAAGAAAGACAAAGCTAGGGTGGAATGATGCGTTCCCTACTGGCTTCAGTGGTGCATATTTCCCACTCTAAGCAAAGATTGTTTTTTATTCTCTAACATTTAATCATAAATCCTATAATTTTACTATAGATCAATTAATCTTGTCATCTATTGATTCCAGAATATACCTAGCCTACTATCTTGAAAATTAAAAATCCTTTTCCTGCCTCTGTTTTGGCACCTCTGTGTTCCAACTTGGCAAGTGTGACATGATGACTAAGATCATGGATACTACTATCAAAGTACCTAGGTTTGAATCCTAGTCCCTCCATTTGACTGGTATGCGACTTTAGGCAACTTAACCTCTCTACACCTCAATAACCTCATCACTAAAATGGAGCTAACAAAATTACCACATAGAGTTGTTATGAAAATCAAGTAAGATAATATCCTAGTGCTTAGAATAGTGACTAACATATAGTAATCATGGTTAGATGTCAGCTTATTAATTAAAGACGGTGCACTGTGGGTCTATGAGCTCTATCCAAGTTGTTTAAATTCACAAGGATACAACTGCTCTAGGCCAAGAGAGTTTTAACTCATTAAAAGAATACTGCATTATATTTTCTCATTTCTTGCTTCAGCTTCCTCATAATCAAGAACATCCTATTTTGTAATGTTTAAAGACAATCCTCTTTGATAGAACATAATAAACAAAATAAAGGTTGAATTATTCCACTTTCTCCACATCATCTGTTAAAAACTCACCATCTGCTCCCACCATGAGCTTTGTTCCATCAAGATATTATTAGAATCTACATCTCTAATCTTTCAAAATATACACAGAGAGAGAACCATACCTTTGGTTGAGTGGAAATAACAGTTCTGTCTGCACACAAGGACTGAATCCATTTCCTTGTCAACGTATGTTTATGTATTTAAACAGCCAATGTTAGCCTATTACTCTGACAGTGATCAGTGACAGCAGAGTACCTGCATACAGTAAACTCATGCCGGCTGCTCCTGAGCATCTTTTTCCTTCTTAAGCACTCAATGTTTTTTATTATGGAATATTTAACCATAAATCTTACCATTTTAATATTAACCAATTAATCTTGTCTTCTTTCACTTAACAAGTAAAGCAATATGTATATCGGCAGCAAAGGCATGGAGCTGGAAGCAGAGGCCACCTCCACAGATTACACAGACCGCCCTTCATTCCAAACATGACGCTGGGGCCACAGCAAACCTCCTAGAATTGATGCAAACGGCAATATATTTGTATTTTTAACACTAAACTGGCAAAAGTCATTGAATACATGTTCTTTCGATCCATTGTTTTTGCTGTTGACATGTTTTCCCTCTATAATTAAGGAATCTATTAAAACTTCAAAGAAGAGGGCTGAGAACTCTAAATTGACATTGACTCGAGATGCAAAGAAAATTTTAAAATAATAGTTTCAGAAAGTAGAGTTGGAACAAGCCAAATTTCCATCTCTAAAGCATTTAGCTTTAGATCAAGTCACAAAAAACAGTAGCTGGGGAAGCTACACCGTTTCATTTAGACTGCCTAATGATCCAAAATTGGATTCTTTCATTCAACAAATATTCTTTCAGAACCTAGTAACTGTCAAAATATTCTCCTGTCACTGTTGTAAAATATTTATGGCGAGACCAGTGACCATGGAGAAGATATGTGCAATTCTCCCCAGAAGTTAAAGAATCAGGATAGACTGCAGTGAGGCCCGGGGAGGAGGTCCTATTTTATTTTTCCAGAAAAGTGCCCTGTTGCAAACTCTACAGCTTGAAGCATAAATCCGAATGTGATAATTTAGAAGCATATTCATCATTCTCACATTGCACGTGTAGACATATATATTGGATCTGAAATCTTAAAGGAACATTCCAGACCCAGATATATTTCCTCTCAGTAGGCAGCTTGAAAGGAATGTGCCTTTTTAGTAACATAAAAACTATAAACTTCAATATTAACACTAGAAGGAAAATTTCATGATGGAAAAAGGTCTGAACCATACAAGTAAGACATAGACCTTGGAAGAGCTCATGAATGATTGTGGTCACCAGCACATGGGTCTGAAGTAGGATATGAAGGGATGGAGGAATCAAGGACACAAGTTCATGGTTAACACTCTTGCCCAAATTTGGACAAAAGATTATCTTTGATGTGCTCCATAAAGTACAGTTGAAGTAAGTTCAGAATTTTCCATAACATTTTACTAAAGACTAGGAAGTAAGAAAAAGAATATGAACACAGTCATGATAATGATCTCAGATAATACTACTTTCAAGTGTGTACTGGACCTAGGGTGACAGTTACATCTTACCTGTCTTTTCCATTTACTAATTCTTGGCCTGATGCTGTCCTCGACCTCTAATACACTGAGCAGCCTCAGAGGTATACAGACCCAATGTCTAGTCCAAAGGGGAAGATAACACTCCTGTTCTGATCACTAGAGTCACCCTCTAATTTTCTAATTCTTGTCTAAGAGCCCCCTCCTGCCCAGGAAGATGGACCTGGCAATAAATCCAAATGGCAAGGATGTAAAGTAGACATATCAGAAGACATGGTATGAAGTGAAAGTATAAAATTCAGACTTGTCAGCAAATAAAAAACATTTGAATCCATAGAAATGGATGAGCTGTAGGACTGAGCCCTGAGAATATTCAACATTTAAACAGCAGGTGGAGTTCTTAAAGGAGACTAAGAAGAAATGGCCTAAAAAGGCAGGAGGAAAACAAGAAGGAGGTAGAGGCCAGAGAAGACAGCATCTCACTGTGTGGAATAGTTGGGAGGCCACGGAGAACAAGAAATAGGCACGCCTCCAAATCTAAGGCAATGTTGTCCAATAACACGTTACGCAATGATGGCAATATCCTATGTCTCTTGTGTTCAATACAGTAGCTACCTGTTACTACTGAGCTCTTGAAATGTAGCTAGTGAGACTGAGAATTGAATTTTTAATTTGATTTAATTTAATTTAAACAGCCACACGTGACTAGTGGTTGCTGTATTGGACAGCGAAGAGAGTCTAAGGAGATAGAGGGAAAACTAGCCTAGTAGTTGAAAGTATGGGCTTTGATCATCAAAAAGACAAGAGATAAAAAGTGTTCACGAGGATGTGGAGAAAAGGGAACACTTGTGCACTGTTGGTAGGAATCTAAATTGATGAGGCCATTATGGAAAACAGTATGGAGGTTCTTCAAAAAATTAAAAATAGAACTACCATATGATCCATACATTCCACTTCTGGGTATTTATATATAAAGTAAATGAAAACAGGATATTGGAGAGATATCGGCATTCCCATGTTCATTTTAGCAGTATTCAAAATAGCCAAGATAGGAAAACAACCTAAGTGTCCTTCAATGGGTGAATGGATAGAGAAGATACACACACACACAATGGAATATTATTGAGCCATGAGAAAAGGAAATCCTGCCATCTGCAACAATATGGGTGAAACTTGAGGGCATTACGCTAAGCGAAATAAGTCAGACAGAAAAAGACAAATACGGTATGATATCACTTATATGTAGAATCTAAAAAAAGCCAAACTTGTAGAAACAGAGAGTAGAGTGGTGGCCAGGGGTGAGGGAGGGGGAATGGGAAGATGTTGGTCAAAGGGTACAAACTTCCAGTTAGAAGTGAATAAGTTCTGGGGATCTAATATACAGCATGGTGATTATAGTTAATAATACTGTAGTATATACTTGAAAGTTGCTAAGAGAGTAGATCTTAAATGTTCTAAGCACCAAAAAAAATGGTAATTATGTGACATGATGTTGGTGTTAGCTACTGCTATGGTGGTAATCATTTTGCAATGCATAAGTGCATCAAATCAACACTTTGTACATCTTAAATTTACACAATGTTATATATTGATTATATCTCAATAAAGCTGGAAAAATTTAAAAATTAAAAAGCATGAGCTTTGGACAACCCCACCCACTGGGAGAAAACATTCACAAATCCTATACCTGACAGGGGGTTAATTTCCAAAATATACAAAGAACTCACATAACTCAACAACAAAACAACAAACAACCTGATCAAAAAATGGGCAGAAGACATGAATAGACATTTTTCCAAAGAAGGTATACAGATGGCCAACAGGCACATGAAAAGACGTTCAACATTACCAATAATTAGGGAAATGCAAATCAAAACAAGTATGAGATTTCACGTTACGCCCCTCAAAATGGCTATAACTAACAAGACAAGAAATAAATGTTGGAGAGGATGTGGAGAAAAGGGAACCCTCATACACTGTTGGTGGGAATGCACACTGGTGCAGCCGCTATGGAAAACAGTATGGAGATTTCTCAAAAAATTAATAATAGAAATACTATATGATCCAACTATCCCACTCCTGAGTATTCATCCAAAGAACCTGAAATGGACAATTCAAAGAGATTTATGCACCCCTATGTTCACTGCAGCATTATTCACAATAGCCAAGACATGGAAGCAACCCAAATGTCTATCAATGGGTGAATGGACAAAGATGTGGTGTATATAGATATACAATGGAATACTAGTCAGCCACAAAAAAAGACAAAATCGTCCCATTTGCAACATGGATGAACCTTGAGGGTATTATGTTAAGTGAAATGAGCCAGACAGCGAAAGACAAACACTGTATGATTTCACTCATATGTGTAAGATAAACAAACACATGGATAAGGAGAACAAATTAGTGGTTACCAGAGGAGAAAGGGGTGGGGGTGGGCAAAAGGGGTAAAAGGGCACATACGTATGGTAATGGATAAAAACAGACTATTGGTGGCAAACATGATGCAGTCTATACAGAAACTGATACATAATAATGTACACCTTAAATTTACAAAATGTTATAAGCCAATATGACCTCAATAAAATCATTTTTATAAAAAAGTATGAGCTTTGGACTCAGACATATCACAACTTAAAATCATCTCCTCCATTTAAGCTCTGTAGATTTTGGGAAAGTTACATCAACCCTATAAAACTAAGATTCTTTATGTGTAAAATGGGCATGATAAAACCAATAGCATTGGGGCTGGCCTGGTGGTGCAGTGGTTAAGTTCACGTGCTCCGCTTTGGTGGCCCAGGGTTCATGGGTTCAGATCCCAGGCATAGACCTACATACTGCTCATTAAGCCATGCTGTGGTGGCATCCCACATATAAACTAGAGGAAAATTGGCACAGACGTTAGCTCAGTGACAATCTTCCTCATCAAAAAAAAAAAAAACCAACAACAACAAAAAACAATAGCATTGTTAAAAGCATTAAATAATTCATGTGCTTTAAGTGTTGAGAGTTATAGATGTGGCACCTCTAAACAACTTACAAATGAGATAAATAGATGGACCTCTAACCAAAAACCTATAATAACAACACACAAGAAATGAAGACATAGATACAAAAAGTCATCTGTAAGAGGGTTCCTGATCTACATGGCTTCACTTAACAAGTCTAAAAAGAGATGCTTGTCAACTGGAAGGGTGATGTTCAACTACAGAAGCATAAACAGTGGAGGCAAGAGGCAAATGCTGGCAGTGCTCATCCAAGCCCCATCCAGGGGCCAGAAGATCTTAATTAACTAGTCTTTATTTATCTAATTGCAAAAGCTAAAGCTCCCTTTTGTAAGACTAATGCATCAGGCCATCTCAGCCTGATGCCAGCATATCTAGCTCCAGCTGTTCCAAACAATGTCCCTAAGGAATCTTCTGAGTCTCGTATAGCTCCATTCATATGGAGAGAAAATACTGGAAAATACTTAATTTGCCTATATCCAGTCCCAGAAATGAAGATTCCTTACAGAAAAAAATCAATAAAATACTTTTGAATGATAATAATTTTCTCCTCATAAACCTTGCCTTCAAGACAATACCCTCCTGGTCATGCCCACCAGTACTGGTGATCCAGGAGACAGACGTCAATCTCCTTTTTTAAGATAAATTTGGCATTCTGCTGTCCTCCTCTGGCTGGAATGCATTTTGGTAGGAGCAAGCTATTTTTCTCAGGGCTTGGTCACCAATGTAGGATATCAAGAGGTATTCTCCGGACTTGCCAAGCCAAGGTTTATATCTCAATGCTTTCCTAAGATGATACTCTCTGACGGTTGCCATCCAGCTGTAGCAAGGAAGGGTTCATTGCTAGACATTATACCTATACATTTTCTCAATAAGAAAAGTTTTAAGCTATTTCTGAAATTGTGTAAAATTAGAAGACTACCTGGAATTATGGAAGATGATCTCCCTTTGATGGGCAGATGGGAACAACCCATGGAATCATATGTGGGGTCTTCCACAGAAAGGTAAATCACACAGAGGCAAAGCGAATGGCTTCTCTCAGAAGAAAGAGCTCACGGTCTATAAATCAAGCCCTTTGTATTTAGAATATATAAAGAGATGGACTGATCCTTCCCCCTCCTTTAGATTATACAACCCCATGGGATTTCCTGGCCTTACACAGAGCAGGCTGGAAAACTGGGGAGGGAAATATATTATTTCCAACTAGTAAGGCATGTGGGGCTTTAAGGATTAAGCAGCTTAATAAAAGATGCAACTGCATAAGCTGACTTCTTGTGTGGGTCACAAAATTACCTTTTCAGACTCTTTATCTTACTTGTACTGAATGTAAAGTGACTGGTTCAGGGTCTAGCATGTAAGAACCCAGTGAGAGAGAGAGAAGGAGAAAGAGAGAGAGAGAACACGCACAAGCGTGGGCCAACCAGCAACCACAGAAGAGGCTGAAGGAAGCCACAGTAAGACACGGAGAACTGCAGGTTACTGGGGAGCATTCCATCAGGACCATGAACTTCAAGTTTCTAATTCTTTATATAAACCATTTTCATATGTCATTGCAATCTATTTCCCAAGAAGCCTCGAAAGTGGGAAAGAATTGTGTTATTAACATTATTTCTGTTTTAGAGATGAGGAAATAGAGGCAAAAACATGGAGAAAAAGGTAACCCTCAACACTGCTGAGTCGGTAACCCATAAAAATCTCTCTGGAAAGCAATATCACAATATATGTGAAATGCCTTAAACTGAGCACACATTTTTATACAGAAAATCTATTAAGAATTTCCCCTAGGAATTAATCAGATCTATATACACATTCATCACAGCAATGGCTATGTTGGAAAAGATGGAAAAACAAATGCCCAGCAAAATTGGAAACTTGTTAAATATTATATGATATATTTATATGAAATGCCACTAAATTTATCAAGGGAATTTTTTATGTGAGATACATTTCTAATTGAAATCTTCAAGTTGCCAAATAGTTTATATAGTATGATTCAATTTTGTTAAATAATAAATATATCTGCACAAAAATAGTGGAAAATATGCATTAAAATTTTAACAAAAGTTATTTCTGATGATAGGGTTATGGAGGACTTTTATATTTATTCTGATTATTTTTATTACTTTTAATCAATGGTCATTTAAATAATTTTAAAAGAAAAAATGGAACACACACATATCATGTTCAAAAGATGTAATTTGTAACCCATTTAATGGGCCTATTTTAAATGCTTCAGTGTTTTAAATACAGGATATAAATGTTGGAGAGGTTCCAACGATGAAAGAATATTCAGAAAGCAACATTTGGAGGCCAGCCCATGGTATAGTGGTTAAGTTCTCACATTCCACTTTGGCAGCCCAGGGTTCATGGGTTTGAGCCCTGGCCTACACACCGCTCATCAAGCCATGCTATGGCAGCATCCCACACACAAAATAGAGGAAGACTGGCACAGATGTTAGCTCAGGGATAATCTTCCTCAAGCAAAAAGAGGGCCAATCTTGTTTACCAAAAAAAAAAAAAAAACAAGGCAACATCTGCAAATCCAAACATATAATACTGACTGTATATGAAATAAAGGGATTTAGTGGATTAATTAGAGCCTGGTTAGTTAACCTATAAAGGCTTTTTGGAAGATTTAAATTTAGAGAAGGGCTTTTTCATAAAGCTTATTGTTTTCCCTTCTTTGTTGAGAATCATAGCCTAATCTTCCTCCTTCAGATAATGTGACAATTAAACTAGCCAATATACTCAAGCTGCTTCTTGCACTTCTTAGAGGATTCTGAAAAAAAATACTGAAGAATTCTTTCACCAACCTATTCTTGTACTAGATAACTGAAATCCTTCACACTTTTGTTCACAATCACTTCTTCTGGAATTCTTAACTGTAATTCTGTCACCTCAAAGCCTTCTCTGCCGTAGGACAACAACACACTAGCTTTCATCTTTTTGCTTGCATTTTACTATCTAATTTACTAATATGGATTCTCAGTTGGAATTTAGTCTCAAGGCATAATTCGACACATAAAAAGGAGTTAATGTTTTCCCAAAAGAATGTTCTGAAGCAAGCGCATATGTCGTAAATCTTGAGTGCCTTGAATTGAATGTTATATATAGAGATATATATGCTCTTCCAAGCCTGGGTTTCAACCCTGAGTTTCTTTCCAAATTGTCTGCACATATAAAATATTTGCTGAGCTCATCAACATCTTATGTCTATCTATAAACTAAGCTGTACAACTGAATTCAATTAGTATGGCATAAAGTGGTTTTTTACGTCAATGAAATATCAATGCATTCAATAAACCCTAGGTAGAACCAAGACATCGGGGGCGTGCATTCATCCAATCTAAAAAAACTGTCAACAGCTTTGCTGGCTTGACAATCAAGGAGCCAAATAATGATAAAAACATACTATGTTGAAAGGAGGAAATTACCCTAATCAGAATGTCACTTCTGAAGATATCTTTTTAAAAATGACAACACTGTAAACAGAAATTTCCACAGTGACAATTAAACATAATTAAATGCTAGACTTCTCTTCAAGCTTCTTTCATTCTCTACAACTCGTTTTTCTGGGCTGAACTCAATTCTCTCTCAAGTACATCTTATTCCTGTCAGAGCAAAACGCAGCTACCATTAATTTTTAAATTGATCAAGCAAATTTAAAGGCATACTGGGCCATATTATGAATCTCAATGACTCCGAAGATATTTTTTCTAACCATAAGCAGGGCTTCAGATTAACATGCAACAAGACAAAGGACGGAGGTGTAGACACATGTGTCCATGAGGAACAGAAGGGTGTCCTGGCACATCTGTATCCAAGAGGGTAATACAATTTTTCTTATTTTCTAAAGATTTGCCTATACTGGTCAGGTTTTATTTTGTTTGGGTCTTTTTGTATGTGTTTGTTTGAAGAGGAATCAGTGACTTGTGGAAGGAATCAGATAATGTTGCAAAGAGAAATGAAGGGAAGGTCCAAGCTGTGGAAGCAATGGAAGGAAAGCAAACAGACGAAGCTGCAGCAATACCAAGAGTGGGACCAAAGTCAGAAAGAAAAGCAAGAGAAGCAACAACACTTAAAATGATATACCGATAAATTTCCTCTAAGTCAGAACTACCCTGGGGTGGCAGAGAGAGGCAGAGGAGAGAAACTTTATGCTTGGTTAATTTCCCTGTAGGAACATGAAAACTATATTAGACATTCTTCCTTTGTGGGGAAGGAAACAGATCCTTCCTGGAGTTTTCTTCAGAAGAGAGTCCAATTCTTGCCACCAGGAATGGACCAGGGCTGGGATTGAAAACTAAAATCACATTGGAATTTCCTCGAGATGCAAAGTCTTTGATTCTCAAATATCCATGAACGGCCAAAGCAGTCCACCATCTTGTTCCTCTTCAAACAATGATTATTATAAGCCGTTGCTTACAAATTAGTGCAATGTTCAGTTTTAATTAATTGATTTATGCATATAAATATATGTGGTTTATTAATAGAAATATTGTAAGTGTATATACGTGTGCTTATTTTGTTCACAATAAGTCTTCTTTCTTTGAAAATCCTAAGGAACAGCATTAAAAAGGCATTTACTAATATACAGGAAAGGCATATAAATGTTTGACGCCTCATTTTCCCTTTTCATTTCAAAGATAATCCTTTACTTTTAAAAATTTATAGTATTAGGTTTCTATTTTTAGTTGGATGTTGTTAATGTCAGCCTTTATGTATTAATCCAGACGTAAACTCCAAAAATAAATGTTCCTCACAATACAGACATCCCAATCTTTCTATTATTTATCTATCATATACGTGTGTTGTCTAAGATGTCTGGGGTTGCAAGTAAGAGGAAACCCACTTCTAACTAGATTAAATACTGAGGGGCTTAGCTGGCTGACTTAGCTAGAAAGTCCTCAGATGGACAGACTTCAAGTTGGTTGACTGAAGGGCTCACTAACATCACCAAGGACCTGGTCATTTCTGCTTCTCTGTTTTGCTACCCATACCATGGACGTCATCCTAAAACGGGCCCTCTACGTTATTGCAGGAGAAACTTAAATCTAATCCTGCCCAGCAAGTCAAGCCACGGGCAAGTTTAGAGGGTGAGGAATTTACTCTGACGATATTACCATTCAAGCACAGAACAGGGAAAATAGGATTTTCAGTAAATATTTGTTGAACAAACAAGTAAATGAATTAACCAGGAAATAAATTAGTGTGACTCCAAATCTATTTTATCAGGTCTCTGGATTGGCATACCCATACATGTGGCCTAAAAAAAAAAAAAAATTAGTTTGTAAGGCTTAAAAAAACCTTTGCTGAATTACTTTACAAAAAAAAAAAATGGGGGCCAGCCCCGTGGCCGAGTGGTTAAGTTGGCATGCTCTGCTTCGGTGGTCCAGGGTTTTGCCGGTTCGGATCCTGGGTGAGGACATGGCACCATTCATCAACCCACGCTGAGGCGGCGTCCCACATACAACAACAAGAAGGACACACCACTAAAAATATACAGGGCTTTGGGGAGAAAAAGGAAAAATAAAATCTTAAAAAAAAAAAACATCATGGGAACAGTTTCCTAAAGATTCACATTTAATACAGGACACTGTCCAATGAGGCTCGTGACACTTGATATCATTGTGAGTAGCAGAATTTTAGAAAATTCTTACTGAAATGGTAACTGACCCCTCCAACTCTACCATCTGCCTCATTTCTAGTGGTAGGCTTGCCAAAGCTCCCCTCTTGCTTCTTGCTTCTGCCTTTCCCATATGTGGACGTCCATGAAGGTTCCTCTTCTCAGCGTTTAATACTGACATTTCAAACAAGAAAAAAACAAAGGCAAAAGAAAACAGTATGTTCCTGTCTTAGTCCGTGTGGGTTGCTCTAACAAAATACCAGAGACTGGGTAGCTTATAAACAAAAACACATTTATTTCTCACAGTTCTGGAGGCTGGGAAGTCCAGAGTCATGGTACCAGCTGATCTGGTATTGGTGAGGGTTTCCTGGTTCATAGATGGTCATCTCTTCACTGGTCCTCAAATGGTGAAAGGGGCAAGGGAGCTCTGTGGGGCTAATCCCATTCATGAGGGCCCCACTCTCATGATGTGAGCACCAAAGGTCCCATTTCCTAATATCATGATATTGGGCACCAGACTTTCAACATGTGAATTTTGGAGGGACACAAACATTCAGACAATAGCGGTTCCTTTGGACAGTTTGGGACTCTGAGATCCAAATCCTTAGGTTATAGACTTTTCCACTGGGTCTCTGTCTTCAAGATCATGGTCCTCCTGTTGACATCTCCTCACTAGAAATTTAGAAATAGAGGTCTCCTGTATGTCTAAGTCAGGGGCATTTATAATCTACTAGGTCTTATGGACTCAGTTTCAATGGTGCATACAAGCACCAAGTAACATACATGGAATTCAGGATGGCTTTCCTTTAAGACATACAACATATTGGGCAAGATTTTGTTTTGTTTTGTTTTTATTTGTTAAACTAAAATATAGTGGAAGTAAATATAGTTTAGTAAATACAGTGAAGCATATGGTGAAGTAAAATGAGAGAAAAGGAGAAAGACACGCAGTACATAAAAGGAAAGGCAGGAAAACCAACGGGAGGCGGAGCAATGACCCTACAGGTTTTGGATGCTCTGGGCCCTGACCACTGTCCAGCCACATCCTACCTCATTCCTCCCTTCATTCTCTACTTCCAAGGCACACTAGCCTTATTCCAGTTTCCATTAGGCCAAGCATCTCACTATATCACGGTGTTCTTCTACTCTGCTATGTTAGTCCTCTGCCCTAACCCTGTGCCCACTCTTTACTTCAACTCAAATCTATTAAATCCATGTTCTGCCTCATCGTCACTAACTGAAGAAAGCCTTCCACAGCCTCCGCAGGCTTATGAGGTATCCCCATTTCTAAGCTCTCACAATAGTACTTCTCCATTCTCTTTTCAATACAAGCTAAATTAAATAAGTATTTATCTAATTTTGTTGTATTTAATGTCTGCCTTTTCTGATAGACCATATGATCTTTCCTTCCTTCATTCATTCACACAACAAACACATGCATTGTTCCAGGCCCGGGGGATACAAATGCGAACAGAATAGAAAAAGGATGGGACCTTGACATTGCCCTTTGCAGTACTGTGTGTCTTTAGCACCTAGCCCATTCAATGGTATGTTGCAGGCACTCCACAAAGGTCAAAGGGCAGAAGACAGGTGGATTGATTGAGGCAGATGAGGGTGCAAGTAAGTTCTGGGACTTGACTCAAACCCAGATGTGCCTGAATCTAAAGCCCATTCTTGTAACCACTTTGCTATCGTGCCAAATGCATCAATGTATTATTTGAAATACGTAATGTCTTCAAGTCTAATCATACCTTTGGTACCAATTAACACCTAGCCCACTGCTTGGCATTAAAACAAGAACTCACTGAATAAATGCTGACTAATTCCTAGAGTACAGTAGGTCAAAGCAAGCTGTGTACAAGTATTTTAAGTAGTTTGTGTTTCATTTTTCTAAACAAAATAATACGCCTAGGGACATTCTCTAACAAAAAGTTGATGAATCCATCTTTCATGATTGAAAGATCGCCTTGTTTTGGCTCATCTTGTTTCTTTTCTAGGGTTTGATTAAATCATGAAAAGTACCAGAATACTAATAGAAGCAGAGAGAAACATGGGAACATCCTGTATAATGAGTTTCTATTGCAACAATGTTGTGCTTGTCCACTTAATGGTTGGAGCAGTGGTTTCCTAATTGGGTGGACATGACCATCTGTTAGGGCATGGGGAGAAAATATTAGTACTTCTACTTAGATTTATTTTTATTTTATCTTTGGAAAGTGTCCTTGTTTAGATGTGTTTTTTATGTATAAAAGTTATTAACACAGTTGCACATGCCCATAATTTACACACACACATAAATATGGATACATGAAGAAACACTTTTTATGGATAGGGTTGCACAATCAAAACATTTGGAAACTACTGAGTTAGAACATGATGTAGGCAAAGCCCATGTCAAAAATTAAATTTCCTATGTCATCTTATTGTACATAATTAAAATCTCTCTCCTATAAAATTAAGTCCAATTAAGAGGATCTGGATGAGTCATCACAGAACCATCCCTGCTAAAGAGTTAGAAAAACACTTCAGGGCCGGCCCCGTGGTTAAGTTTGCACGCTCCGCTTCAGGGGCCCATGGTTTCTCCAGTTCAGATCCTGGGCAAGGACCCGGCACTGCTCAACAGGCCATGCTGAGGTGGCGTCCCACATACCACAACTAGAAGGACCTATAACTACAATATACAACTATGTACTGGGGGGTTTGGGAGGAAAAAAAAACAAAGAGGAATATTGGCAACAGATGTTAGCTCAATCTTTAAAAACAAAAAAGACAAAAACACTTCAAATAATCTTATTAATGTTGATTCTATGACAACTTTTCCTATATGAAGAAAGAAGAGAAAACTACTATTTATTGACATCTTGTTTTACACTAGTCACTCGGTCAAAACATATATCCTTACTTAATCTTCACAACCCACTAAGCTAAGAAATATTTACCCTACTTTGCATTGATTGAATGGAGGTTAAGAGAGGTAATTTCCTAATATCACACTTCTAGTAAAAGGAGAAACTAGCATTTGACCAATTTTCAACTGTAAAGTCCAAGCATTTTTCCCCTGAGGCAGAATCCTAATTTTAGCACTTAGATGTGATCTTGGACAAATTATTTAAACTCTTTAAACCTAGATCATTTATTTTTTAAAAGGGAATGATGAAGATAACTGCTTTTGGTTGATGAGTACGTTTCACACATGGACTCTCTGTAGCACTGGGAGAAACATGCGAACGTTTTAGGGTCTATGTGATGTCTTCCAGGCTTCACTCTCTCAATCTCAAAGCTCATATTGAATAATTACAAGGAAGTTCAAATATTTTCATCTGTGTTTGGCGGATAGCTGGGCCCTCAAACGATATCCATGTCTGGTTAGTACTGAAAAACAACAAATCCTGTCTAATATGAATTTAAAAAATAGATTTATGTTTGCTATGTTACTATAGTCAGAAATGGGGGAAAACTTTTATTTTAAATTGGATTTCATGAGAAGAGAAGGTGGGTATCAAGGATTAAGAGCTCCCACCCTGTGTTTGCTGTAGATTTAGCTAAAGCACACCAGAAGAGACACAAACATATTTCTAGTATAAGCTTCACATCAAAAATTCTAAAGTATAACCATCATTTAACTAAGAAAGAATTATATCATTTTGGGTTTCATTAATATTGCCTATGGCTATATTTATTTTAGCTATGTGATATACTGAGATTACTAATTGGACAATAAACTCCAAAATATGTATTTATTTGAAAATAAATGTAGAGAAAATATATTTTAATTTTTTGGCCATAGGTTGCTATAAATAAAACATACTGTGACTTAAGAAAAGGAAACAAATTCTGTTATTAAATTAACCAATGTAATAGGATATGGAATGAGACAGTTCCAGCTGTCTCAGAATTTTTGGCTAAAGCATTAAAGCTGAGAACAGTAGATGAGAAATAAATCACGTGGAATGTTGTGATGGCTAATTTTATGTGTCAACTTGACTGAGCTAAGGGATGCCTAGATAGGTGGTAAAACATTATTTCGGCATGACTGTGAGGGTGTCTCCAGAAGAAATTAGCATTTGAATCAGTAGATTGAGAAAAGAAGATCATCCTCGCCAGTGTGAATGGGCATCATCCAATCTGTTGAGGGCCTGAATAGAACAAAAAGGCAGAAGAAGGTTAAATTTGCTCTCCCTGTTGGAGCCAGGACATCCACCTTCTCCCAACATTGGACACAGGTGCGCCCTTGGTTCTGAGGCCTTTGGACTTGGACTGAATTACACCACCAACTTTCCTGGTTCTCCAGCTTCCTGACAGCAGATCATGGGACTTCTTGGCCTCCATAGTCATGTGAATCGATTCCTATAATAAATTTCCGCTTATGTATTGTGTGTTTGTATATGTACGTATTACATACTTATGTACGCATGTGCGAGTGTGTGAGACCAGGAACATAAATTTAGGATGGGGACATCTGAATGGACATAGAAGTTGAAAACCTTGGACCTCCATGCTTCTCTGAGCTTCTCTTGCCAGTAGAAGCAGGTTGCCCTTCCCTGTCTGTGGAGATGGTCTTATTTTGGTTGGGGCCCTGAACAACCTCACCAGGGCAGTTGGCTTGCAATGGGATACTTTTTCTCCTTAAGACTCACCCCAAGCATCCCTTTTATTCTTTACACTAATAATTAGTCAGATATCAGCTTGCTCCCAGGAGGCAGGTAAAAAGCGTGACCCTGGAGGAGATAGCTTATACTCCATCAGATTTCCCTAATTCATTTTGGAAAAAATATGTGCAGAAATAAATTCTAGGGATGTTAGACCAAAGCAAAGGAAATATAAGACTGGATTGGGCTGGATTAATTGCTATGGGAGAACCTAGAGATTCCTTATGTAAAACGTTAGCTCTTGTGTTCTAACAATTTGCTGTGTTGGTTGACTGACACGGCCTCAATAGAGTCCTGCATTCAATGAGGTTGAGATGCCAGAGTATATCATGACACAAAGGAAAGAATCCAAAAGTTTAGAAAGATAAGAATAGTGGAGTGAATTTATCATGCGCAAACTCACATTCACTCACTCTCAACTCTGGGCAGGCTCAGAGGACATCCGCTTCACTAAAGCATTAAGAAATACATTAGTGAGGAGACTAAGAGAGCATCCTTGAAAAGCTCTGTGGTGGCTGTCTTCTGAAAGCCAGGGATGACAGTGAGAGTTGTTGCTACTGAGAGAGGTTCCACTTGCAACTGAGATAATGGCTTCCAGAGTAGCATAGTCCAGGTGGCCGGACTTAACTTCCAGAGACAAGATGGACATATTTACCATAAAGGGAAACAGGGTCAAAAAAGCAAAATGCCTTGACCAGCAGTAATGTTTCACATTGCCTGATAATCAATCATGATGTCCCTAGAAATGGAACAGATGGGCAGCCTATGGAAATAGAACAATCTGTAACAGTAAAAAAAAAAAAATTAGATCCGATAGTCTGAAGCCTGACTTGAGTTACCACAGTGGAGTCTGGCCTCAGGAAAATTCAGGGATGTACCAAGTTGGTGAGGTCTCTGAGAGCCCATTAATCCTGCAGGATCTCCTCTCCAAAGTCGTCACACCCCACCACTGAACATCACAAAGGGGCAAGCCCTCTTTGGATTTTGGAGGCATCATATACCACCACGTACTAAGCAATCCACTAGGCTGCCCTGTTTGACTGGGGTCCAGAGCAAGACAAGAGCCTGCAGCCAGTCCAGCTGCAGTACAAGCTGCTCTAGCACTCAGTCCTGACGCCCCAGGAGATCCAACGACACTCTGAGTGCCTGCGCCAAGCGAGACGCAGCTTTGAGTGGCAGGCAAGCCTGCAGAGGGGAACCAAAGCACAGACCCCTAGGGATTTTTAGTGAAGCCTGGTCTGCTTCCGCAGATAACCAGTTTCCTTTTGAGATATACTTCTTGGCTTGTTACTGGACCCTGGAAGAACACCTGACTATGGGACATGAATTGGCCATGACACTTAAGCTGCCCATCACGAACTGGGTATTCTCTGACTCACCAACCCTAAGCTTGGATACGCATCGCAGTAATCCAGAATGCACAGTAAGTTATATTTGCAGGTAGCTCACATTCTTTCAATACATATTCCTGCTACATTGCCTCCACTCCCTCAATCCATACATTTGTCCTCATGGAGAGTTCATTATGATCCATGACTAAGAAGAAAGAAGGAAAATAAAACCTTGAGACTGGTTTACACCTGGTCCTGCATGATATACTGGCATAAAATCAAAGTGGACAGTTACAGCATTATAGGTCCCCTCAAAAGTCTGGTAGAAGACAGATAGAAAGGCTCCTAAGATTTAAGAATATTTACTTATCCACTTAACTGATCTAATGTCAAAAGTAGAGATCCACTGATTTATTGGATGGCTCAGAGATTTGAAAAGAACAGACGTGGAATACTGGTTTCAAGGATGCCTAGGGAGAGACATGTGAAAGAACACCTTAAAATGTGTATAAAGGATTAAGGTATTTGTTATCTGTCCATTTTGCAGGTCTGAACCAAAAAAAAAAGAAGAAGAAGAAGATAGAATAGAAATAATGAACAACAGCATATAAGCTGGGAAAAGTGGTGGCTAGAGGCAATGCTCTCTAAAGTCCTTGCATTATTCAGGAGGAAGGTAAAGATATAGCTCAACTGCACATTTTAAGGTAAATATGTATCTTATGATGTCTGGGATAATGACAAAAAAAATAAGTTTAAAATCTCCAAAGTACAGGGAAAAGGTCTTACACAACATATTAGCAATCCAAATCCAGCAATGTAAAAAATAGATTACACATTTTGATCAGCATCAATTTCTCCTGGAAATGCAGTTAGTTCAACATTTAAAAAGTCCAGTAATGTAATTCTCCCCATTAACAGAATAAAGGAGAAAAATTATATGATAATCTCAATATACAAAGAAAGACTTTTAAACATTATAGAACTCAACTCTTGATTTAAAAATTCTAGCAAACTGTTAAGCAATGGAATCTTTCCCAGCTTTATAAAAAGTATCTACCAAAAAAAAAATTGCTAACGTTGCAATGATCATCCCTCTTAAAATTAGGATCCACACACAAAAAATACAAAGTGTTACCACTTTTATTCAACATTGTATTTAAGGTCTTAGCTAAGAGAGCAAAACCAGAAAAAAAGACATAAAAGCTATTGAGACTAAAAAGAAACAAAATTATCATTTTTCCTATTTTTCACTAATAATGGCCATCATATCATCAAATGAAATAAAGAAATAGGAAATAAAAGCTATAATGACTGGAAAGAAAGAAAGAGTCATTTTCACAAACAATATGGCTCTCTACATAGAAAAACTCAAAATAATTTCAGGCTAAGTAACAATAATTAAGATAATTTAGCATGTTTCTAGATGTACACTTAAAGTCAAAATTAACTTCCTTTCAGGGGCCAGCCCAGTGGCATATTGGGTTAAGTCTGTGCACTCCACTTCAGCTGCCCAGGGTTCACAGGTTCGGATCCTAGGCATACACCTGCACACCACTCATCAAGCCATGCTGTGACAGCATCCCACATACAAAATAGAGGAAGGTTGGCACAAATGTTAGCTCAGTGATGATCTTCCTCACAAAAAAAAAAAGACTTCCTTTCATCATAATTAAATCCACTTCCAGTCCAATCTCAGAAAATAATCTATGGCAAACTCCTCATGTTGCTTTCACAGAGTAGGCTGGCATTCTGAAACCCTTTTGGGTCAAGATTTCATTGACCTGAATGATCCTCCAAAATCACATTTTTTAGTATATTAAAATACAGGAGAAAGTAAATTAATAGATATAGATTCTATAGCACTTTCTCCAGTCCACAGCAGAGTAAAAAAGATCAGCTTATCCTTAGGTCAGTGATGCATTCGCTTTACATTGATGAAAAGCTAATGTAGACTCTGCTAGGTATTAAACAATAAAATCTTGGTGTTAATGAAGGAAACATCAAATTCACAATTAATCTGTACAAACTCTACGATTTTAATGAATAATCTTCATTACTTAATCAACATGAGCCAGCATGAAAAAACCTCTCCATTTAAGAACCCCAGACGTATACTCTATGCAAGAAAAAAGGTGATCGATTAAACAAACAAAAAAGAATGCCATTTATTTTAGCTGCATCTTTCTTATGCTTGCATAGATTGAATGGCATCACATAAATAGCTATGGTTTTATTTTACACAAGTCACAATATTTGTAACTATGTGAATAACTTAGGACTCATGTTACAGATAACAGAAAATTCAAATCGGTCTGTCTTACACGAAAAAAGGGGATCCATGGATTCATAAAACTGACTGTAGAGATTTTAATTCCTTTTACTTATGTGGATCATCTTTTAACCTTCTTTGAGGTCTTTGCATATTTTTCATTGTAAAGCTTAGAAACAGTGGAAAGGTTTAGCTTGCTTTGTGTAAAAAGCAAAAACCATTTTGTGTTTCTGTGGACCATGCTCTCTTTTATGCATTTATTCATTCAACAAGTATTCGACTAAATTCTTATGATGTGTATACTACAAGTTAAATACGTCGAAGAAACATTAGGGGAAAAGTCAACAATATTGTCAGAAAGACAAGCCATAACCCAGAAAGTAGTTAAGTAACAATGTGGTTAACAACAGAAATGAGTGGTACGACCCCTAAGTGCAACAGAAGTTCACAGAAACAAAAAATCTAGGGAATCGAGAGCAGTCAAAAAACATTTAATTAAGAGGCAAAATATGAACTACCCCCTAACGAGTGGTTGCTAGTTGGCTAGAGGATGGTAGTCGACCCTGGGGTATGTGCTCAGATCCTTCCTTCAGAAATAAAAGCTCACTCTGCCAGCTGCCGGGAGTGTTGGCTGTTGCAGGCTCTGACCTGAGGCCTGGTCCAAAATTGTCCTTCCGAGGAAGGCAGCTGCCTCACCCAAGGTTGCATTCTCTCTCCAGAACAAGCCTGCTCCGAATGACTGGAGTACAAAATCCTGACCCTCATGCTTCTGTTGGAACAAACACGGAGGGCCTCCCAGTTCCAGGGCCCCCAGTGTGGTCCTCTCCACGTCATCAGTTGAGGACTCCACTGTAACTGCCTCCTACTTCAACTTCTTCCTCTACTCAAACCTGCTTCCCTCTCCCCCTTCAAGGTGCTGATCCCGTGAGTGTTCCACAATTAACCCTCTGCACACAAATCTCTATCTCAGAGTCTGTTTCCCAAGGAACCTAGTCTAAGACATTACAGAAGAAAGGGAAAATATTCCGTGCAGAAAGAATATCCAGTAAAGACTTGACATTATATGTACTATTGGGAAAACTGGACAAACTAGCCTGGATAACACTGAAGGCAGTGTGCAGGGACAATGAAAAGTATGATTAAGAAGATTCTGGAGAACCTTGAATGCCACTCTGGTTTGGAATTCATCCCACCATTCAATGTTTCAAAATCTTTGCATCTTCAGTGGCTCAGGACTGTGAGTTTATCCTTTTGGATGTCTGGACACAGAGCTAAAAGTGACAAAATGCAAGCATGAAAATTCTCTAAAATTTGATTATCTTTAAAATTTACATGAACCTTGAATTTTGTCCTCAGTTATTGGCATTTGTCATAACGAATGCATACTCTCATATAAGAAGCATAGCCACAGTGAATGGAGAAGCAGAAAATGTATTTTTTCCGTAGGGAAATGACATGATACATATCACTATTTGGAATGGTCAATGTGTCAGCCACCTGGAGAATGGACGAGGGTGGGACAATCTGACAGAGCTGTGTGGGTGTCAGGATTAAGTTGGCAATAATTAGAAGAGCAAGGGAGGGATACAAAAGGCATTTCAAAGAACTAAGTGAAAGGATTTGATCCTTTACCAGATATATTTGTATGAGGGAAGAAAGGAGACAAAGATTACTAAGTCTTGGGAGGAATTTTTAAACCACAGATGAAACAGAGAGGTAAAGGAGAGCAGAACGTCTTGAGTTTTTTTTATCTTTCTTTTTGCCATTTTGTGTTCAAGGTACATATAAGACAATCTACAAGGAAAGTCTTTCAAACAGTATTCACTCAAAAATATTTGTGGAGGGGCCGGCCCGGTGGCGCAGTGGTTAAGTGCACACGCTCCGCTTTGGCAGCCTGGGGTTTGCGGGTTTGGATCCGGGTTGCGGACACGGCACTGCTCATCAAGGCATGCTGTGGTAGGCGTCCCACATATAAAGTAGAGGAAGATGGGCACGGATGTGAGCTCAGGGCCAGTCTTCCTCAGCAAAAAGAGGAGGATTGGCGGCAGATGTTAGCTCAGGGCTGATCTTCCCCCCCAAAACAAAAAAAAATTGTGGAAGAGGCAATGCCATGTAGACAGCTGTCAATATGCTGATGTTACAGCAGATTCCAGCTTGGTCTTAGACATGTCCAAATGAGATTCAACATATTTCCTTCGCAATGCTTTCCATAACCTTCTTGAGGCCACCTCAGTTTTCATGCCCCTTCACGCTTAAGGTAATTTATTCCTGAGTATTCCTACAAAGAGCCGGGGTACAGGATGAAATAATGTGGGGCTTTGTCAAGCCAGATAACACGGACAGTCCATGATTCTCAGTGTTTTCCAGCTTTTTAAAGAGGATTTTAAAAAGAGAATGCGGGGATGGGTATAGCATAATAGTCGGGTTGTATTTGAAAATCTTGACTCATTCCATCTCCCCACCTGGCACCCTTTCGACTCCCCTGATGTTCATTTCCACTCTACCCCATCCTGTCCTCTCATCACCATCACTTCTGATCTTGTCTACTCAGTTAGGGATTTTCCTCTTAGCCTCTGTCAAAAATCCTCATGAAGGTTTTAATTGACAAGAAATTCAGTACTAATATGCAGATTACTTAGAACACACGTGGGAGTCAGTAGGGGCCTCAAGAAGACAACATCATCTGAAACAAAAAAACTTAACGATACTAAAAGCAACAGTGCAGTAACAGAGAGAGCTTGGAAAATGGGATGGTTTGTGGGAGCCTATTAACTTGGTACCTCATATGAAAGCTATAAACCATTCTTATTTTCCATCCTTTTTGCATATCTTACACAGTTGTAATAATATTCCACATACAATCTTGAATTCATCTGTTCTGCATTTTTAATGGCTCCATAATATCCCTTCTGGGGAAAAGTTTATTTAGTCTTTTTTTAAAAAGTGTTCAGTAAGAAGGATAAGAATGAATAGCTAATTGTAAGAAATGGGCTACTGCGCATGGCGGAGATGTGTCAGAGAACAAGGTGGGCAAAGTCCATTTCCTCATGGAGGTTATATTTAAGAGGGGTAGCCAAATATCAAACAAATAAATAAGAAAACGCCAGGACTTGATAAGTGGTGTGGTGGAAATAAAACCATGTGGCAGGATGGAGGTTGACTGAGAAGCAGCTGAAATTTGTCTATGAGGGCCTCTCTGAGGACACATTTGTCCTCAGATCTGAGTGGCAAGAGGAGCTGGTCACATGAGGTGTGTGGGGGAAAACTTGAAAACATCATGCAAAAGGCTTGAGTCTCAAAGCCTGTCTTTCAGGCAACTTCGTCTCTGCTACTTATAAGGCTAATCCTGGGAGACATCATCCTGCAAATAAATTCTCACCAAACAACCTGCAATGAGCCAAATAAATATTTTTAGACCAGCCATAGTGTGTAGCAACAGGAAACAGATCATACAAATACATCCTATGATGTGCGTAAATTATTTGAATCGAGTGGGTCACTTTATAATTTATATAACATATTTACATTCATCCTCATTTCAGAAAGAATTTAAGGTACTTTCCAAAGAAGTATAAATTATGATCAAATAGCATAAATAAAAAGTGAAGGGAAAAAGATAAAAAAACTAAGCGAAGACAATGCGGGGAAAGGAATAACGGTATAAATGCTCATGACAATGGTCTACATGCTGGTTTTCACTAAGTTACGAGTTCCCAGAAGCCTCTGCAAAAAAATGGAAAAAAAAGACAGAGCGAATGCTATTAGTTACACAATTCAAAACATTCATGTTCTATTTTTGACAGTATAAAATTGAGTTGAGCCGTAGTTCTCATAAGATGATGCTCCCTAATGCAATGACATGTCCCTCCACAATATCCTTTAATAGATGACAAAACTGTGTTTTCATGGTCTGGTTCTTATAATGACTCTCAATAGAGGCTTCTTAAACCACTCCAGGTGCAACCCAGAGAAAGTAATTCAATGGGCCAACCTAATGTAGAATGGGTACCCAAGTCACTGTTCAACTAACTTCATCCAAAAATACATTTTTTAAGAACATAATGTACATCACCTTCATGAATTCTTCACTAAACATTATTTCTCAAAACCGAACTATTGATAAAGCAGGGACACTGATCTCTGTTGGATTCCCTACTAATCTATAGACTCCAGCAATGCGATGTTGCCAATTATACACAGATGTCAATGTCTTAACTGAATGCTAAGTGAGGGTTAGATTTAAGACAATTCTGTGACAGCTGGGACTTTCTGTGAGCTTCCACAAAGTAGAGTATTTGTCATCTGCATATTTTAACAGTGTTGTTTTTCACATCATTGCTATACTACTAAGAGAAAAGATACTAGTGAATGTTTCAACAAATACTGTGGCTCTAAATAGAATAATGTTCTGGGCTTAATAAACTGTATAAAATGGCTTTCATTACCATTTTATATAATGCTAAGAGGATTACTATAATTTGTAAACAAAACATATAACAGGAAAAAATAAAATAACCAGAACACCACCAGGTCCTCTGGAGAGAATTCATAGAAATAAAAGAGCATTAAAATAAAGAGAGTATCTCAAAGACATACAGCTACAATAAATCTTATACAGTGAAGTTTGCTTCATACAAATTGAGAGGTTATTTCAATGTACAGGAAAATCAAATGTATTCTCAGTCAATATAGCTTGTCACTATGAATTTAGATCAATATGTTCAAACAGCAAAGAAATAGCAGGAGTTACACCCTTCTCTGCACTCCAGGCTATACTTCAAAAAGAAATTTCTCTTTTTTATGTTAAAGGGACAACTTACAACCTAAAACCATCAGAATGTTTCATGTAGAACACTACTCAACAATCAGATCATTTAGACATTTTCAATAATTCATGTTTAGATGTCTTATGGTTTCTGAGAACTTCCAAGAACAAAAACAATACCAACAGAAACCACTCTATTCAACAAATCTGCCTTTGACCTTGTTCAGTTTCCATACTTGATTCTACGGCATATTCCTTGACAACCAATTTCTAAATCTAAATTTCAAATATGAATTTCTTACTTCTAGTCATATAATGATGGAATGTATTGATGAGCATAAAAATGGACCCGGCATATAAACAGAAAACCAAGGTAGGCTTTCGTAAAATTATCAGAACATAATAGTTGAGGATGCCCAACTATATAGTCTTTTCTAAATACGCATGAGTTTTTGAGGATAGGAAATGTTTTATTTGCATTTGTGCTTTCAGTATATAATGCAGCACCCAATAAATATGTACTGAATGAATACATATGAATGAACACAATAAATATGTACTGAATGAATACATATGAATACAATACATATGAATGAACACAATAAATATGTACTGAATGAATGTAGATGACGTTCCAAACATCATGCACCAAAGAATTTAATAGCTGTTGAAAAGATAACCAAGTCATAATGAACTCTCAAGGGAAATCGTCCGTAAACTGCCGAGATTCCCAGCCTCTGAGCGGCACACCATTATTGGTACACAAACCAGACTCTTCAGATATGATAAGTCAGTCCTGATTTTTTTCATTTGTAAATGTATTTGACAACTATTTAGTGGAACATCTACAATGTAGAGGCATTTTCTAGGCATGAAGATATATAAGCAGTTAAAAAGAGTGACAAAACATCTGCTTTTTAGGAGCTTATAGCCTGGTGACCAAATATAAAATAAACTGAAATCAAAGGAATAAATCCAAAGAAGTAATATCAAATGACAATAAGGGATATAAAGAAAATCACGCCACAGACAGTTGTAGGGGACTTGGGGTTGTGTGTGCTGTTTCAGTTAAGGGTGATCCAGGTTGCCTTTCTGAGACAATAAGAGAGATTCTGGATTGTTTTCTAATTATATATAATGTTTCCAAATTTAACCTAAGCATATTGTCACTTCTGTGACACAGCAACAAGCAAGGCCTCCTCTGAACCCTCTGATGAACAGATACCAACACACACATGCACACACCACATACTTGGCTCGGCCAAATGCTACTTCCTTTCCACCTGTGCCATATGCTCTTTCAGACATACCAGAGCTACAACCTAAAAAAGCAGATGTACACTCTAAGTTAGTTCTAATCTCACGATACTAGAAGGCCAACCTTCCAAGCATCTCTCCACGTGGTCTGTCACCGGGTTATTAATATTAATAGAAAAGAGCAGTAGTGGCACCTAATGTGATGGCAGCCAAAATTTACTGGGTGTCCACCAAGTGCCAGGCACTGGACTTGGTTCTTTAGACTTTGTTTCATCTCATATACTCCTGATAAAATCTCCCTTAGGTACTATTTTGCAGATGAGGATACTGATGTTCACAGAGATCAGGTAACTTGCTGAGGGTCAAGTAGACAGTAAATGATTCCTAAGCTGGAGATACCTCGAAATATCAACTGCCTCATCCCCTGCAACTGTGTCATGCAGTTTCCTCCCTATTAAATGCAAATGCACTTGGAGGGGAGTTATGCATTAAGCCTTGCACAGTGGTGGGAATTAACTTATCAGAACCTCTCTTGAAAGCAGATATTAAAAAGGGAAAAATATAGGGGCTGGCTCCATGGCCGAGTGGTTAAGTTTGCGCACTCTGCTGCAGGCAGCCCAGTGTTTCGTTGGTTTGCATCCTGGGCGCGGACATGGCACTGCTCGTCAGACCACCCTGAGGCAGCGTCCCACATGCCACAACTAGAAGGACCCACAACGAAGAATATACAACTGTGTACCGGGGGGGCTTTGGGGAGAAAAAGGAAAATAAATAAATAAATAAATAAATAAAAAATCTTTAAAAAAATATATATATATATATATATTAAAAAAAAAGGGAAAAATATAGCTGAAAGTGAATTAGGTAGTTAAGTACACATTTAAAAGTTATTCACTGTACATAAAGGCTAATTAATGGGATGGGAGATATTTTGGTCTAGATCTTAAAGGAATATATATTAAGATGCTATTTAGTAGCTGGTTCTGTCTTAAATGCTTTTTTTTATAGAAGGAAAAAAAATACACAAATCAATGTTTTGTTTAATTCAACCGAAGTGTACTGAGCCCTTGCTTTATAATAAAGTCTGTGTTCCACTAGACACTACAGTAGATGCAGAAGAAAGCGTAAGGCAAGACACTTGTTTCCCACCTTCAAGAACTTAAGATCTATATAATATACGAACAAATAACTACTGTCAGCAGGTCACTGATCCTCACACATCCTTCAGGGCAGAAGACCCCTCCCTAGCTGGGTAGGTTGTCCTCTACCACTGGGAGGGCACAGAGGAATGGCATAGAAAGCACAGGCCCTTTTTAAACAAGTCACATCAGTCCACTTTTTTAATGTATGCATTTCAGTGCTATAAAATTCCCTCTCAGCACTGCTTGAGCTGTAACTCCTAAATTTCCATATATTACATTTTCCTTTTTATTGTTTGATGGATTTTTATGTCCTTGAAATGTCTTCTTTAACTAGTAGATTATTTAGAAGTATGCTATATATTTTCCCAGTGTTTTGGAAATTTTCCTACTTTCTTTCTGTTATTCATTTCTAGTTTTATTCCATTGTGATGGAGAAAACACCTTGGTGGATTTCAGCTGAGGTTTGTTTTGTGGTTTAGGGAATGGTCTGTCGTTGTATACATTTCACGCCATTTGAAAAGAATGCATATTCTGCCGTAGTTGCATGGGGTAGTCTACCAATGTGGACTAGATCACGTTGGTTATGTTGCTGAGTTCCTCCATAGCATTTCCAATTTTCTATATGATTGCTCTTGCCATTGTTAAGACAGGGGTTTTGAAGTCTCTAATTATAGTTGTGGATTTGTCTATTTCTCTCTTTAGTTCTACCAGTTTCTGCTTCACCTACCTTGCAGCTGCAGCTCTGTTGTTCAGTGCATGCACACTTCGCATTGCTATTTTTCTCAGGGGGTTGACCCTTCTATTATTATATGACAGTTTCTATCTCCGGTAATTTCCCATCCTCTGAAGTGCACTTTATCTGACACTAACATAGCCACTCCTGCTTTCTTTTGATGTTTGCATAATATATTTTTTCCATTCTTTTACTTTCAGCCTGCTTATATCTTTGTATTTAAAATGAGTTTCTTAGGGAGAGCATATAGTTGGGTCATGTTTTTTAATCCACTCTGACAACGTCTGTCTTTTAACTGGTGTGTTTAGACCATTTGCATTTAATTTAATTATTGACATATTAGGGGCTAAAGTAAGCAATGTTTTTTCTTCTGTTTGTTCTTTCTGTTTTTTGTTTTGTTTTGTTTTACTTTTTCCCGTTCCTGCAGGTTACTTGAATATTTTTTAGAATTCCATTTTTATTTATCTATAGTTTTTGAGGACATCTTTTTGAATAGCGTTTTTAGTGGTTGCTCTAGTTATTACATTATTCATACACAATTTATCAACAAGTGTCATTTATCAGCATAAGTGAAGTATATAAATCTCACCTCCTTTGCACCCCTTTACTCTTCCCTGCTTATAACACTTGTCTTAAATACTTCCTCTATATACATTTAGAACCACTTCTGACGTTATAATTTTTGTTTCAACAAACATAGTTTAGAAAACTCAAGAGGAGAAGGAAAATGTATTACATTTTCTCATATTTTTGCTCTTCCCATGCTCTTTCTCCCTACCTGATGTTCTAAAGTTCCTTCTGTTATCATTTCCTTTCTGTTTAGAGAAGTTTCTTTAGCAATACTTTTAGGGTAGGCCGGCTGGTGACAAATTCTCTTGATTTCCACCTCAATTCGGAAGGATATTTTCTCTGAGTATAGAATTCTAGGTTCTTCCTTTTAGCACTTGAAAAATACTGTGCTACTTCCTTCTTACCTCTGTGGGTTTGATGAGAATCTGCTGTCATTCAAATTGCTTTTTCCTCTATAGGTATAGTGTTGCATTTCTTCTCTGGCTGTTTTCAAGATTTTTCTTGTCTTTTTTTCCCCAGAAGTTTAATTATGATGTATCTTGGCATGGACTTCATGACAAGGGCAGCCTTGTTACCACTGGGTGATGGTGAAAGTTCTGACTCCTCGCTAGACCTCCTCCACCACAACACTGGTGGGGAGGGAAAGGAAGGCCTCACCATTGCCAGAGGTGAGAGAAGTCCGGCCTTCTCACATGGTCTCTACCAACACTGGCCTCAGATAGCAGCGGTAAGGGTGGGCCCACAATATAAATGTAAATTAAAACCACAATGAGATACCACACAAACCTATTAGAATGGCTATTACAAAAACAGACAACATGAAGTTTTGGTGAGAACGTGGAACAACTGGAAGTCTTATACACGGTTGGTAGAAATGTAAAATTGTATGTGCTTTTCAAAACTAGTCGCTAATGTCTTAAAAATTTAAACAGACATCTCCCATGTGATCCAGCCAATCCACTCCAAATATTTACCCAAGAGAAATGAAAACATAAATCCATACAGAATACTCAGCAATAAAAAGAACAAACTATTGATACATGATAAAACATGGATGAAGTGCAAAATAATTATGTTGAGTAAAAGAAGTTACACCAAAAAAAAAAAAAGTGCATAGTGTATAATTCCTTTATACAAAATTCCAGAAAAAGAAAACTATTCCATAGTGACAAAAAGGAGATCAGTGGTTGCCTGGGGATGTGGAGGGAGTAAGGAAGGGTGGGAGGAAGGAATTACAAAGGGGATTTCAGACAGCAGGAAGGAGGAGGGGCATATGAGAAACATGTCCCAACTTAGTCCATGTACTTTAAGGCACCTTCCAGGAAATTCCAAAAAAGATTTCCACCACATATCCTTGACTCTGTCACTTGACTATACAAAGGTGCAAAGGAGATGACACCCCCCAATAAAGAAGTCCCCATTCATAAAGAAGGAGAAACAGTCTCTCTGCCTTAGCACCTTTCTTGTGTTTCAGCACTCCTGTGCACTTATTTTTTAATATTTTTCTGATATTTCACTAAAAATATGACAGGGAGAAGAGGAAAATGCATATGCTTAGTTAACCAGAATTGTATATTTTCTTCACTCAGAATTTTAGCTTATTATTTATTGGTTTCCGTGTATAAACCACTAATTCAGTTCTTAACTACATTCACATGACTTAATGTTTAAAGAAAGCCAATAGGTGAATTATTTTTAAATACTCATTTCCTAGATGCTCTTTTTTATTTTTAATGTTTTTTTTATTTCGACGCAATTTTAAACTAACAGAAAAAGTATATAACAGCACAGAGAACTCCATATACCCTTCACCTAGAGACTCCATTCAAGTTTTGCCAACTTTCTCAATCATGTAATTCAGAGCAAAATATTAATTCTAGGACCATATTTTGTACTTATTTGTTATGTTCCTCCAGTCTGAGACCTCCTCTGGCCTTTGCAACCTTAACATTTTTTAGACTCTAGGAAAGTAGAATTTCCCTATCAGGTTTATCAATTCGATTCAGGTCATGCATGATTGGCAGGAATATTACAGAAGTGATGCCATCTTGTTTTAATTTCATCTTATCAGGGGGCACAATGCTGATTTGTCCCATCACTTGAGTAAAGTAGTGACTGCCAGGTTTCTTCACTAGCAAGTTACTTTTTCCCTTTGTAATTAACAACTATTTTGTGGAAAGATACTATTTATGTAACATCTCATTCCTCATCCAACTTCCACACATTAGTTTTAGCATCGATTAATGTTCCTTGCCTGAATTATTACTAAGACGGTTGCCAAGCAGTGATTCACCAATCCCATTATCCCTTCTACTTTTATTAATTGGCATTCTACTCTAAGGTAAAGCTTTCTCATCTCCTCGTAAATTGAACACATTCATGTAGCCCATTATATCCCAGTAGAATAAAATATCCCTATTTTATACAGTAAGATAATCTGTTACTACCATTCTTTATTTTAACTCTCAAACTGTCCCAGATTTAGTTAATAGGAGTCTCTTCAAACTGGTTTCTATGTCTTTTTGACATGTTCCCCTGATTCTTTGACCACTTCTTTACTTTCTGGCATAATACGATGTTTCAGATTCATCTTGTACCTTCCCAACCCCAAACCAGGAGCCAACCATTTCTCCAAGGATACCTGGTTCCACTTAATGGAGAATGGTATTTAGAACCCAAAATCTGGTCACTAGGTGTGCTCATTGCTACTGGGATGTTGCTATTCCCAGGCACAGTAAACAGAGTATGTATGAGGGTGAGTAGAGGTTCTTTGAACTAAACAAAGATGGTGATAAAGTGGTTCCATTCTACTTGGAGTGGGTCGGACCACATTTGGAGAAATGTAGTGAATTTGGTTTGCCAAATCTTCAGTGTACAGAAATTTAAAAATTCTAATAGTTTACAATTCACTCTCTTATGAGTGTGATCAGGGCTGAACCAAGATAAATGACTGCCCTGAGCACATGTGCAACCAATAATTTTCAAATAATTATTCTATTTACTTAATGAGAATGGGAGAAACTGAAAGTTGTGTACTCCTCTGTGTTGAAAATTAGGACTTTATTGTGATGTTCCACGTCATACATCCTCTTGGAAACTAAGTTAAACTGCTTACAATATATACAAAATAGATCACTTGATCCTAATAAGCAGTTATCTGTCAGTTAATTATTCAGTTTCAGAATTTCTGATGGCCAAGTTCTTTGACTGTTAAGCGGCTGGTCTTCGGGTTTGAGATAAGTCTTGCATTTGCACTGTGCATCTTGCCTATATGTGTTGCAAAAAATACCACTCGGGTGGGAGACAAACCATTTCACATCTTGTCAGTTAAGTAAGGAGTTCTGTGTGGAAATCTATATTAAACAGGATCATAGTTCTAATTTACTGCAGCGATGTCAAGCATTCCTTACAGACTAATGCACAGGCTGTTCTCGACTTGCCTGCCCTGAATAAGCCAATGAGAATACTGAAAGTATTACATCTTGCAAAAATTTCAAAGAGTTTGTGGAATGTAAGTCTTTATTACCATTTTCACCTTATATCTTCATATTCTTTAATTAAAATATTATTACCCAACACTCTCACGTAATGATTTCTAGGCATAGCTTTGTAATGCCTCAAAACATCTTAAATCATATTTAAAGGGAGTACAAATTCTTACTCCTAAATCACCTGGAAATGAGATTAATTTCAATCTAAGGTAGTTTTTCTTGTTTTTTTTTAAAGATTGGCACCTGAGGTAACAACTGTTGCCAATCTTTTTTTTTTTCTGCTTTATCTCCCCAAGTCTGTCCAGTACATAGTTGTATATCTTAGTTGCAGGTCCCTCTAGTTGTGGCATGTGGGATGCCGCCTCACCGTGGCCTGATGAGCTGTACCACGTCCGCGCCCAGGATCCGAACCAGCGAAACCCTGGGCAGCCGCAGTGGAACGCGCAAACTTAACCACTGGGCCACGGGGCCGGCCCCTAAAGTAGTTTTTGAAACACTATATTGTGTGCAGCACTTTATAAGCATCTCAAGTGATAAAATGTTAGACATAAACTAAGTAAGAAATAAACTACATAAGTAAACTAATAAGCTGTGAAGATAAAGAAAATTAAAACAGAAAACAGGATATAAGTATTCTCAATACCAGTATACGTTAATTTTGCTATTGTCTTAAATAATATTCATTCGCTCTCTTTCAAGTGTGTCACTCCCATAAACTTTCTTAAAACATTTCTAACTTACAAAATCTGTCAAGGGGACATATTGTTAGGTCTTGTATGTCACCAACTCCAGCGCCTCAGCACACACACAAAAAAACACAGCAAAGAACAGATAATAAAACTCGGAGTCATCTAACTGTTTCAATTTGCGATTGGTAAAAGGAGATTTTTAGCTTAAGTCACTATTTCTCACAACGTGGTCCAGGAATTAAATAGGTAAAAATCACTTGTGCCACTTCTTACTAAATTCAGATTCCTGGGCTTCTCCGATCTCCTGAAGCTGTTCTTACAAGGACTATTGACCAAAGTCCTGGGAGCACTGAGGACGATGTTAGATCAACAATGTCCATTTTATACTTGTTTCACTGGTTTCCTAGCACGAGGAGAGAGAGGCTATAAGCTAGTGAGATTTTCCAATTTTATGAAATGTGTGTAATTCTACTCTCAAAACCAAGTTCCATCACGATCCAAATTGTTGCATAAGGACCTACTTTTAGTAGAAAACAACTTACCCATTTTCTCCTTTCAATTGTTTAAAGTGCACATAAACCCTTAAAAGTTAACTACATCCTTATGACTGCAATCCAAGCTCATGGGGATGTACCTGACATGTCACCCGAAAAATCAACAAAAAACAAAGCATATAATTTCATCGTCATTTGTTTTTTAGTGAGGAGGACTTAAAATACGAGACAATTCTGCCACCGCTTAAAATTCAGCAGTGCAGAACTAGCTGGTGAGCATTTTAAAAAATGAGCAATTCATAAAATTAAGTTGGATTTCCTAATTAAGCAGAAAGTTTTCATATATTCCAAACTCTATTATTATCACTTGGAGAGAATCTTGGGAATTTTAAAATAAGTTAACAAACGAGAATAGCATCCGTTAAAAACAATTCCTTGATTCTCCCTGGTAAATTGTAACTTTATATTCTAGGAGAGTAGAAACACTCTAAAAGTATTTTTTTTAATGTTTCTTTTGACTCAATTAATACACTGTGTCACAAAGGGTTATGATGCTTCTGCTTTAAAATATAGATATATATACACGATTATGTTTCGTCTCTAATCATTAGCCTAAAGCCAAAGAAAAGAATTCTAGTAGCTTCAGAAATTCTAGTTTGCTTTTGTATATAGATTCCCTTTGCTAATACTTTTGGCAGAAACAAGAATCAAGATACACATTGTAGGACTTCATGACTATACAACGAGTTTCCATTGAAACAATGGTCGTATCTTTCAAGACAGTACGTTAACTTAAAGTTAGGCAGAAAAACTTGAGATCTTGCATGTCTTGCTTATCTGAAACCCGTCCTCCCCAGAGAAAAGACCTATCTGATCACACCCTTATGCTCCTCTCCTTTTTTGTGCTGGGGCACTAATTCGCATTATTTTTCTCTCTGCAGGTATCATTCTCTTCTCTTCAGTCCTAGGGAAGCAGCTCCATTCTCCGCTCTCTTCCTCCTGCCGCGTTTCAGCCTGCGCCGACGCCGCGGAAAGGTAAATCCCCAAGAATTGCCACAACTGCTTTTTGGGAGGGGGAGTGACGGGGGACCCATCTCGACCCTCCTCCGTCTTTTCACCGCCGCTCCATGCCCACCTGCACAGGTGAACCGCGAGGGGAAGGGACCCTGGGCGTCCCACCCTGGGGGGCCTCAGAATCTGCCCAGCGCCCTGGCAACCGGTGGGACGCTTTGCCAGTGCCGGGTTTCAGTCGCGCATTCTCATTTTCTCGTGTCCGCGCTCTTCCTTTCTCCTACGGGATTTTTGTCATCGATTCTTTGATGGCGAGAGAAAACAGCTCAGAGCTACATGTCTCCTTCCCATAAATACGTGTGTGCTTTTCCCGAACCTTTCTCCGCCCCTTTCTCCCTCCTAACACATGTAGGGTCTGCAACGCAAAGGACTCTCCTTTCATCCAGAAACCAATGTCAGCGTCTCGGTTTAACAATCCATTCATATTCCTTCCCATTGCTAAGCATCTCCTCCACCTTTTCCGGTTCTACTACTACCCACACTTAAAAAAAAAAAAAAAATCCAACGTGCAAGATAATGTGAATCCCAGGAAGAAAGTGTGCGTGTGTAAGACAGTCTAAGTATTTGCATCTGTCCATCTCAGCCCGTCCGGGTCCTGTGCATGTGACTGCGAGGTGCAGGACTGTCAGACGGCTCAAAGTTCCCCTGCCAGGCTGAGACTGGGCCCTCCCGAGCTCACCTGTCCGCGCCCAGGTACCCGGCGGAGTGCCCGCCCGGCCGCGTTCCAGGACATCTGGCCCGGACCGAGCGAATGCCAGGGAACTGGGGCCACAGGGGCGTCCCCTCCAGAGCATTTGTTCTCCATGCCTCCTTCCCCCCGGGGTATTCTGCGCCCCTTCCCCCAAAGACAAACGGGACTTACCACAGCGCCTTACCTCAAACAGGGGACCGATCTTGTTCTTCTCCAGGTAAGCCTGGATCCGGGATTGCTGATGAGACGCCATGGAGAGACAGAGGGGCCGCGGAGAGTGCGCGAAGCCGTGCGCCTCCGCTGGGAAACAACCCTCCTTTCCCCCGGACTGGAGCCGCGACAGCAGCTCGGGAGCCTCGGCTTCCCCGGCGCGGCGCTCAGCCCCGGGCGCGGGCGTGGGCTGCAGCGCCGGGAGCCGCGAGTGCGCGGGGCGCTGGGAGCCGGAAGCCCGGCACGGTGCCGCCAACTCAGACAACTCCGAGGCGAGAGGAGAACTCATTCATCGGCGTCTCCTCCTGCGCCCACCCCCGCAGCTCTGCGCAGCGCCCCGCGCGGGGAAACTGGCGGCAGAGGCGCCAGGTTCCCTTCCCCTCTGGGCGGCAGCAGCGGGTATCAGGGGGCGGGGGACGAGCCGGAGAGGTGCTGCTCCGCCTAGAGCGGCGCCGGGGGGCGCCCTCGGGAGCACCGGGGCCGCGGGGCTCGAACTCGCCGTGATCGTCCGCGCGCGCGCGCGTGCGCGCGTGTGTGTGTGTCCGCGCGCCCGACTGTGTGTGCCTCCTCTCCCGGGTTACGGGAACCCACAGCTCGGGCTTCTCCCAGAGGCTGTGCTCGCCTGCCCGCGCCTCCCTAGCGACAGCGCTGCTCCAAAAGCCAATGGTGAAGGTGCTTCTTTCAAAGTGCACGTAAATCTGGTGCTTGTTGGCTACTCCTTGGCAGCTACAGATTCAGTTTGGAAGGGGGTCGTCCCCACCGCCCCTTCTGAGCCCTTCTCGGCACCTCATGCTCTGCCTGCGCTAGCGCAGGGACCCAGAAGGGCAGAGTTGGACGAAGGTGCGTGGGTCTGAGGACTGGGCGCGAAAATGACGTTGCCTTCCTTTAGAAACTCTGGCCTGGCCCGGAGCAAGTGGAAGGGTGGCTGTAGGCTGAGAACCCAAGCTGAAAATTCCCAAAGTGCAGACGCTCGAAGATTGGCAACAACCCTCCAGCTGTTGACAGGAGCAAGAACGAAAAGCCAGCCAGCCCTCCCTTCCAAGTTTGCCATCCTGATCCACATATGATAATGTGGATGATAATCCTCATATATTTATGTCTGTATATCTATAACTACATCTCGGATGCTAAGCTCTCCACTTAACGATGTTTCCTCTAAATACTTAACGAGTTCCTCAAATTTAGCCAATACCTTTCTTGTTATGCCAGGATTCCCCGGTTGAAGATAAGGTTTAGAATGAAGGCAGCAGTTGTCCTTAGAACAGACTGCAACAGTATAGATTTGTTTTTCTTTCTCCATTGTGTTCTGGATTTGTATAATTGGTAATTTTTATTGGTGTTGGTGTTTTTTTCCCATCTGTATGACTACTTAAATGAACCATATGTGGGAACATGCCATAGTTAGGAATGGAATATCTCAGAAAGTAGTGTTAATTCTACTTAATAATTTAGATAAGAAGTCTGCCAGAATACTTAAGAGTTTAACCATCACTGATAACCAGAAATAGACATGATTTGGAGCAGAAAGATGCCCAAGTTATTATTTTTACAATCAGACCCGGGTGAGCTCCCCAGGGAGAATTAAGTTGAATAGCAACGACGTGCCCTACGTCTGTGTCTTCCATTGTAGATCAAATTATACATTTTTGAATATGTTCGGGAGAAATTAAATGTAGATAGTGAATATCAACATATTTATTTGCTATAAGGTATGGTATAGAGCCATCCATGATGCAGCTAAAAAGTCAAATAATTTTGATACCACATAGTACTGTAGAATAGGAGTGGTACCTTCCTCAGAGAGACATGAGGCAGATGCTTCTTTAAATCAGATCATTACCATTCTTAAGTCTTCACCATGCTCAGAGCACCGTACCCAGGGCCTTGAATAGGAAAGACAAAGCTTTGTTGGCAAAATACTTATGTGTGAAAGGGAGAATCATGAAGACATATACATTTATGTGTGTTAAAACACTGAACATCCCAAAATTATATTTTTAAAATTCAGGAACTATTTCAGAACTTTTTTAAGACCTACCTCAAATACCACCTCCTCCACCAAGCATTTCTCAGTTCTTTCCACCGATCCCCAAACCTGACTTCATTACTACAATAAATATTTATTGCACAGCCTCTCCGTGGCAGACATTACGTTAGGACTGAGGATTCAAAGGTGAAAAGCTTTGTCTTTGTTCTCAGGTGTTCAGTCTTGTTAAGGAAATTGGCGTATACACAAATAATGACATTAAGTGCCTTGTGCTAATATAGGTAAATAAAGCATGCTGTGTGCACCCTGATGATGGAAAAATTACCTGTGCTGAGATCATCAAGGAGCGCTCCATAAAGGAGATGGTGTTTGAGTGAAGTGTTGAAAGAAGAGTAAAATTTTACAGTTTTCCACATGGGATTGGCGGAGTGAGGATAGGAATAATGTTTCAGGCTTTGGCATTAAAAAATAGCATGTGCAAAGGCACTGAGGCACAAAAGAGGCTGGTGGTTAGAGAAACAGAGAGTATATGTGGAGGAAGATGGGCATGCAAGGTTAAAAATGTAAGCAGAGTTCAGCTCATTAAAGGTCTTCAGTGCTTTCTTATAAAGTATAGACTTGCATCTTTGGGCAATGAGAAGCGAGCAGAGGAGCGTTAGTGAGGTAAAAGTTTTAGGAAGATTGCTCTGGTTATAACATGCATGATAGACTGAAGAAGAATGACACAGGGGTAGCAAAAGCAATTTTGTTTATAGAGTCCATAAAGAAATCAAGAGGGCCAGCCCTAGGACTGGGGATGTGGGGGTGGAGAGGATGGGATGTATTCAAGAAATCTTAAAGACTAATTTGTTGATGAACTATATGTATCAACATATCCATATATCACTGTATATGTAGAATGAGGTTGGAAGAGAGAATCAAAGATAACCCTTTGATTTCTGCAATGAAGCTAAGAGATTATAGATTATTTGCCCAAGTCACCGAATGAATAATTGATAGAGCCGGGTTTTGATTCAGGATTTTCTAACTCCAAAGCTGAAGCTACTTCCATCCTCTACTCTGTATCCTAAAAATAGTCAAGAATTTAGTTTGCGCATGTTAGTGTCCCTTAGAGAGAAAGGCTATGTCCCATGACTGGGCACATAGTAGGCACTCAATGAATACCAGCTGAATAAATGAATTTTAGTAGCTCTATTCAATCCAGCTCCATTCTTTCAGGCTAAACTTTGCTTCTGACACATGGCATTTACGTTCTGTTCTGTTCCATTTAATTAATTGCAGGCGTATCTTGGTCCTTCTTTTAAATTGCAAACTCTCTAAAACCATGAACTGTATCTTAATAATTCCCTTGTACTTTACAGCGTGTAACATAGTAGATTTTCATACAGTACGTTCTTCATAAACACTTCTTTAATTTAATTAATAGCCTATTGCTGTACATTTTAAGATTGGCTGAAAAGTCACCATTGTCTTGGAGTGAATTTAACAAGTTTCTTCTGCACACAAAATGTGGTGATACCTTTACGCTTCTCCTTTTTTGGCTTGAGTACAGCATGAAAAGGCCATTTTCGGTGAGCCCATTTTAACCTCATTGCGTTAAAGGAGTGCCTCTCAGAATAATTAGCAAATATACAGAAACCAACTTATAGAATATAGCAAAGCCCTTGTCTAACTCCATTTGTAAGATCCCTTCTATAGCTCCTTAAACAAAGGATTTATTTTTTTTAAAAGATTGGCACTGAGCTAACATCTGGTGCCCGTCTTCTTTTTTTTCTTCTTCTCCCCAAAGCCCCTCAGTACATACCTGTACATTCTAGTTGTAGGTCCCTCTGGCTCTGCCCTGTGGGATGGGACGCTGCCTCAGCATGGCTTGATGAGCAGTGCTAGGTCCACGCCCAGGATCCGAACCTGTGAACCCTGAGTGGTGGAAGCAGAGTGCACGAACTTAACCACTTGGCCACAGGGCCAGCCCCAAACAAAGGTTTTTTGGTGAGAGACAAGAGAACAATGGTAAAGACAGGTTGACTTAATTAGGAGGTGTTAACAATGTAATCCCTTGAAATTAATTAAATATTGAAATCAGAGAGCAGAGAAGTTTATACAGTTTCCTTGAATTTAGGCTACTAGCCCTGAAGCATACTCGCCCCCTTCCTGTATCTCTTTCACCTTTCCATTTTGTAACAGGGACAAATTTCTTCCCACAGAACTCAGGCTATCATCCAGGATTTTGATTTTTAAATTATCACGTAGAGAGGCTGCAGCAGAGACTGAAATAAAGGGGGTTCTGGAAGAGAAAAAGCAGAGAAGTGAGGACATGAAATAGTCCTGAGGGAGGGACTTCTGAAACATAATTTGGTTTCGAAGTCTGAATTATCAAAAAGTGAATGATAATTATGGTTTAAACCACATTCAACTATTTCATAGCGGGATATTCTATATGTGGAAACTCAAAATACATGTTTCAGGATGCAATTCAAAAGATACCTGGGTACATTTTGACATTAATGCAAGAACGTTTATTTTTGTTTCACATACTATTGAATACTTTCAATTTCAAAGATACTGATTTCAACATACCGTTAGATTTGTGATTAGCATAAGGCTTCATATCTGTGCATCTATGAAGGGTCATTTAGGTGTCCCCTGAACTTATCTCTTCAATGGCTCCTCAGGAAAATTTAGAAAGTGTTTTCTTGTTTACTCTTAGATAGTGGTTCCAGTGCAGCTGAAAAGGAGGACGCATTTGGGAGCCCGTCAAGCACAATCATTAAGAACATTGATCTTGGAGTTCTAGCCCAGGATACAATCTAGGCTTTGCCACTTTACAGCTGTGTGATCTTCACAAGCTACTTAACCTCTCAATCCTCAGTATCATCGTAGGTAAACTGAAGATAAGATAAATAGTACTTAGTTATCAGTTTATCATAAGGATTACAGGAGATAAAGCAGGAAGCACTCAGTACAGAGCCAGGCACACAGTGGAGATTCAATAAAGGGTAGTGCTCACTTTGTTATTATTGTCATCATATCACCATCATTATCATCACCATCATCATCAATTCCCTGAGACTTAGACTTGCAAAATTCCCATAAACTATATTAAACCAATTACCTGAAGAAGTCCAAGGCCCTAAGACAGGTATCATAGTCTCCTAATTAAAGGAAGATATTTCTGGATGCACAAAGAGAGCTGTAAGGTAAGAATAGATTATAATATAAAAAAATCTACTCAATTAGATTACTCTACATAAATTATTTTTTAGAGGAAGAAAGTTCTCTACATGAAGCTTGGAAAATGGCAAGGCAATAGGAAGTTTGGGGTGATTATCCACACCTGTCTACCGGGACAAAAAGCTACAGGACCCAGCAGATATGAGTAATCTGGTCATTAAGAGGGATGGCCACAAAGAGTTAGTTTTCTTCATTTCTGCCTGAAATGCCTCTCACAGCAATGCAAATGGGGAGCACACGGACAGCATTTACTATGTACCAAGCACAGCTACAGCATTTTACCCACTGCCCTAGCTTATTTAATTCTCAAAGCAATGTCAGAAGTAGGAACTACTAATACCCTCATTTTTTCAGGTGGGGAAATTGAGGCACACAGAGGGTAAGTAACTAGCTCGAGGTCACAGCTAGTAAGTAGCAGTATCTTAAGCACCACTCTTCTGCCTCCCAAAGCCTTGACTCCCAATCTCCCAGGAATACCACTTCCCTTTTCTTTGAATTTGTTTTGACCAAGAGATATTTTGATGACTAATTTGACTTCCCTAGAGTGTTTATATGGGGAAGGAGGTAGCCAGAGTGGCAGATACCAGGGTAATTTTTTGGCCGCATCCTAAATGAGTACATTGGCAAACTGACTTATATGTGTCTCTTGTGATTCTGAATAATGACAATCAGTTGCATTGGGACTGATTCTAACTGCACTGATAACATCGATTTACTGGACCTACTGAATTGAGAACTCAAATGATGCTCCAGCTTGTGAAATCCTGCCATCTGGCTTGCTGAAGTGACATTTCTCTCTCTTTAATTTTCACATTTAAATCTTAGGTTTTAATATTTAATTTTTAATATGTGGCATGTTTATAAGCAATCATCATCTAAAATAGTTAATGTCAATAACTTTTTATAACCTGTTTATTGGTATTACATCCAATGTAATACCAGACATCCAATACGTGAATCATTTAGAGGAAATATACAGATATCAAACTGCAGAGACACCTTTGATATTAATTATCCATAAACTTAACTCTGACATGCTTTTTACTTAAGATTTCCAAAATTATACCATCTTGATTTTTTTATCCCAATAGGTGAGTCTTTGCTAGGAAGAAAGAAAACAAAATGAAAAATGTTACAGAATACTGTAACATGATACTGAATTATTGAAAGGAAGGAGAAAATAAGAGCAACTAAGCAAACAAAAGATGCATTGGTAACAAAAACCCATTCTACTTGCTGTGCACCCTGGGGAACCAGGCACTCTGCCTAGGACAGGCTGTGCTATTGCTCCAGTCTAGCTATCAAGGAATAAGTAACGTGGGACCTATTTCTCAAACACGCATCTTGTAAATGCCAGCTGATGCTCAGGCATAATGCAGCACATCTCAACAAACCCAGCACTAAAGGTTAAAGGTACATTTAGCAGAATTAGTGGCACCATCATTGCCTAGAGGGAATTTAAATTAATAAAAAAAAAAAGGATGACAGCTCTCTGCAAAACATTCTGGATACTATAGTACCCATAATAGTCAGCAATTTCTCTCCTTCCAAAGCAAATGTTGGTCCATTGCCTATGAATAATACTCACCCCCTCAACCATCAGAGGATTTTGGTCCTGAGAGGTGGAGAATTTTGTAACATCTAAGGATATGCTGAAGCTTTGGCAAACATCAGAGAGTCACACTGACTTATATATCTACAACAAAAGATTTATGCTGAGGTCCTGAGGAGGAGCAGCTAAACTTAGTAACTTTTCCTGAGAGGATTAGGAAAACAAACATTAAATGAATGTATGAATGAATGAATGAATAGGTGAACAATGAAAGAATAAATGAATTAAAGAGAGAAGGAATGAGTAAAATGTCAATTCATGAGGTAACCATGAGGCCTATCCAATACCCATATCCACAATCATTTATGTTTAAATCCCCCTTTTATATCCATACCAAAGTCTAATTGATTTTGTTCAATAGAAAATTCTTATAAGCATTTGTAAAGCGTTTCAATAAGATAACAGCATCAATTTGCCTTTATGTATTTCTTGAGCCTCTCCAATTTGCCACTTTTCTTTCTCTCTTACTTTTTTTCTTTTCTTTTTTTAAAAAGAGTGTTGTTCATCTTGCAGCCTGCGTCTGAAACATGAGTACACAATTGTCAGTGGTCAGTGAAAAACAATTGACTAGAATTGATGACAAATGTTTTCTGCTACATCTGTTTTCTAAAATGTATTTTCAGATCCCTTTGTCTGTAAATGCTTGCCCTCGACAGTCACATGCCTAGGCATATTTTAGGATCAAATCATTGCCACTGAACCTAAGATTTCATATATCTTAGGATGGTTATTCCTTATGGTCAGCATATACTGACTCATATGATCTCTTTTGCCAAAAATATTATCAAAAGAAAAACATTTTTTTATCCTTCTCATTTCATTATCTTTAATAACATTGCATTATATCAAAAACTTATCTTAATAAAGCAATGACAGTAATTTAAGCAGGGAATATAATCAACCTTCTACATTTCACTTATATTTAATTTCAAAATAGTCTCCGTTCGATGAAAAAATTAGGCAGTAACAGACTGCCACCTTATGAAATGTGAAGACTGAATTTTTCTAACGTTATGTTCTGTTTCCCAGAATATATAGTCTCTCTTTGTATTTCTTCAGTACTTGAGCTACTTTCTACATGTTTAAGTGTCCTTTGATATTTTATCTTCCTTATATGTCGTGTAATTTTCTCAGAGGTAGTTAGACTGATTTTGGTGTCAAATCTGAGATTGAATTATGGGTCAACTACTTACCGACAACTGTGTAAGCACCATCCCCGTGATTATCACTCTGCATTTTACAGATGAGGAAACTGAGGCCAACAGATGTTCAATAACATGCTATACTAGTTGGTGGAGAAGCCAAAATTCAAATCCAAGTCAGTCTTTTTCCAAAGCACGTGTTCTTTTATTTGATTACACAGGACCAATTTCGATTATAGTTGTTTTGAATACCCATTAACACCTCAATTACTTCTACTATTTTTGTAATGTTCCTACTTTCAAAGCTATTTCTAGCTGTAAGAATATTCAATAATGTCTCTCAATGTACTTGTAATGCAACTGATCAACTCACGTTTCAACAATAGGAAGAGGTACGTGCTTGAACATCGTAATATAATTTTGGTAATTTCTCACTAACCATTTTTAGAATAAAAAAGGCAATACTGGAAAGTGTTTAAAAGTATGGGCTCTGGAATTAAACTTTGTTTTCTTTATATTTTTTATTTTCTGTATACTGTGATGTTTTGACATCTTAAGATGTCAAAGATTTTTAAAAACCTTTCTGGCTGGAGACTCCCCTCCCTGGGCTAGCCCATTCTTGGAGATAGCAAAGAGCTCAAGCAGAGCATACCTTTGATGTGCGCATTGACCAACACCGAGCCAACCTCCTCTAGCTGGCCCATACACCCCAGGAGGCAATCATCCCAGGGCAACAAGGGACCACCCCTATAGCTAGGAGCCTGCAGAAATTCTTCAAACTAGCCAGTCCTAAACTGTTTACCCTAGCCTGGCTTGACTTTCCCAAGAAAACCCCAATAAATAGTCTAGCCTCAGCTTTCCTGTCGCTCCTGCTTTCTGTCTCTTCACAAGCCTGAGTTGTCTCCATGTGGTCTTGTGCCTCATGCTGTGCCTCCTGTCTCTAAGACCTGTGAGTATAATAAACTTTGTTTTCCTGAGCCTTTTGTGGCTCAGGAAGTTATGCAACAGACCATCAGATAAAACAACACAGAACAGACTTCCATGGGTTTGAACCCTGGTACTAGTACATACCAACTTTGTGAATTTTGTAAATTGCTCTCTAAGCCTCAACTCTGTGGATGCAAAATAACTAATAACCATTCTATAGATAAGAGAAATAAGATGAGTTTTACTTGAGCCACAGTGAGGATTATAACCCAGGAAGGCCTTTTCCGGAAAGGAAGAAAGCATTCTGAAGAAGCCTGGTTCTCAGTACAGTCTTATATCTTTTTAGAACAAAGAGCATACATTCAACACACCCAGGATACATTTTCAAAGTTTCAAAGAGGTACTTAGTTGCAAATTAGCAGGTCAACATGACCCTGATATCCAGAAAGGGACAAATACAGGTCTTACCAATAGGGCATTACCAATACGGCATAGGAGGAGGAGTATGCATTCTTATCTTAAGAGAGTGCATTCTTACTTTGATGGTGAAAACAGATGTACGAAGTATGTTCGATAGGATAGGCGTAAGTCAGGCTTCTTTAGTTCAGCTGAATCAGTTTGAACCCAAATAGTTACTCCATATACCTCAATATGTGAAAACCTCTTGATAATTCCCTCAGCCAGACAATCAAACAACACTAATAATAGGCCTGTGTTGTAGGGTTGTTGTGAGTTTACCTGAGAGCATGTGAAGGACTTGGCACAGCGCCCTCCAAGGAGTAAGTGCTTGATGAATATTATCTGTATTATTGCTGTTGATTATACTGCAAGATAGTTCAGAGATAGTCCATATTTCCTCCTCTTCCTTTTCCTCATTTTAAAGGTAGGCAATCTCTGGCCAGAAAAAATCTAGACTGATTTTTTTCATTTGTCTTACCTTGGTTTAAAATAGCTCCCATTTTGCCATTCAGTGACTTATGAAAAATTAGAGATTTAAATGATATGTTTATTGGTTAGTATTTAATATTTTATGGACTTCAAATGCCAATGTTAAAAATAAAAAAGAAGGAATGTGGAGAATAAAACACCAAATCCAAACTTAAAGTTGTTTTTGACAGTCTAATATATTTAAAATTGTATTAGATTATATATATTCATTTCCAAATTCAAGATAAAGAAAAATTAAATATCATAAGCTGCCTAGACCTAGTTTAAAACAATATATTCTATTCCCTTCTTGTAAGGAAGAAGTAAGTAAGTAGATCCTTTAATACGGATATTGATGAATTTGAATTTTGTTATGCGTGAATTTTACAAAAACAACTGACAGAAGTTTGGGGTCTTTCTAAATGAAGTCTTTCCTCCAGCCCAAACTAGGAGATCTAATTCCATTAAAGCACTCTTAACTGTGTGGCAATCCTACATAAATTGATACATATTCTAAAGAGAATAAGCTTTATATTTTGACAAGGAACCTCCACAAGTTTTCATCCTGTTAATTTCCAAGACCACTTTTTTCCAAGCCCAGATTAGTCTTCTGCATTCTTCTTGGTTCCTAGAAGAGCCTGGAGAGCCCCAGTTGGCTTTCCTTTCTTCTGTACCACGAATAGTCACCATTTACTCTTTCTCCCTTTTAGCTCTTCTCAGACAATGGCTGTAGGGCAATGGTTGGTTTCCTTCAACTCACTTCTTCCTTCATGCTTCTGAGGAAAAAGATGCAAGCTCTTTCATTTTACCACTTTACCACTAATCAAAAGAAAGAAAAAAATCAAAGAGAAACACAGTCTAAAAGAAATAACATCTTGTCCCTTCTATTCAGCATTGTATTGAAGATTCTAGCCAGTGCAATTAGGCAAGAAAATGAAAAAATTTATCCTGATTAGAAAGGAAGAAGTGAAACTATCTCTATTTGCAGATGACATGATCTTGTATATATGAAATCCTAAGGAATCTACTAAAAAAAATTATTGGAACGAATAAGTGAGTTTATTAGCAAGGTTGCAAAATAGAAGATCAATATTCAAAAATCAATTGTATTTCTATACCTTTTTAATGAACAACTCAAAAGGAATTGAACACAATTATATTTGTTATTGCATCAAAAAGATAAAACACTTAAAAATATATTTAACAAAAGAAGTACAAAGCTTGTACTCTGAAAACTATAAAACACTGTTGAAAGAAGTTGAAGAAGACCTGAATAAAATGAAAGATACCCAGCGTTTATAGATTGAAGGACTTAATATTGTTAAGATGACAATACTCCATAAATTGATCTACAGCTATAACACAATTCCCATCATAATTCCAACTGGCTTCTTTGCAAACATTGGCAAGCTAATCCTAAAATTCACAAGGAAATGCAAGAGACCCAGAATAACCAAAACAATCTTGAAAAAGAAGAACAAGTTGGAAGACTCACATTTCTGATTTCAAAACTTACTACAGAGCTCTGCAGTAATCAAAACAGTGTGGTAGTGGCAGAAGGACAGACATATATATCAATGGAATCAAATTTAGAGTCAAAAAATGGAGCTTTATATTTATGGTGAATTGATTTGAGACAGGAGTTTCAAAATAATTCAATAGGGAAAGAATAGTATTTTTGTCAAATGGTGTTGGGACAACTGGATATCTACATGCAAAAGAATGAAGTTGGACTGCTACCATGCTATATACAAAAATTTACTCAAAATGGATCAAAGACTTAAATATAAGATCTAAAACTATAAAAATTTATAAGAAATCACAGGTCTACATCTTGATGACATTGAATTAAGTAATGTTTTCTTAGATATGACATCAAAAACACAAACAAATTAAAAATAGGTAAATTGGATGTCATCAAAAGAAAACTCTCCTTTGATGCAAAGGACATCATCAAGAAAGTTAAATGACAACTCACAGAATGGGAGAAAATATTTTCAAGTCATAGATCTGATAAGGGACTTGTATCAACTTTTACAATTTAAAAATGACAAGTAGCCCAATCAAAAAACGGGCAAAGGAGCTGAATAGACATTTCTCCAAAGAAGATATTCAAATGGCCAATAAGCACAAGAAGAGATGCCTAACATCATTATCCATTAGGGAAATACAGAGCAAAACCACAATGAGATGCCACTTACATTCACTAGGATGACTGTACTATAATCAAAAAGATAATAACAAGTGTTGGCAAAAAGGTGGAAAAATTGAAACCCTCATACACTGCTGGCGCGTATGACGTAAAACGGCGCAGCCAATTTAAAAAGCCGTCTGGCTGTTCCTTAAAGGGTTAAATGTTGACATATCTTATTACTTAGCAATTCCACTCCCAGGTATAGACTCAAGAAATGAGTATATATCAAGACACACAACCACATAAAAACTTATACATCAATGTTCATAGCAGCAATATTCATAATAGCCAAAGAGTGAAAAAAATTCAAGTACCCAGATATTCATTACCTGAGGAAAGACTAAATAAAATGTGGGTAGGTCCATACAATATAATATGATTTGGTAAAAATGAAAGTAGTACTGTTACATGCTACAGCATGGATGATGATTGAAAACATTATGCTAAGTGAAAGAAGCCAGTCACTGAATACCACATATTGTATGCTTCCACTGATGTGAAATATCCAGAATAGGCAGATCTATAGAGACAGAAAGTAGATTAGCAGTTTTCCAGGGCTGATGGGAGAGTAGGAGGCAGGGAGTGGGGGATGGGGGTGAGGAGAGGTGTTGGGGGGTGAAGGTAGGGGGACAGAAACAGGGTGGGGGAATGGGGGGTGACTGTTAATGAGTATAGGGTTTCTCTTGGGGGTCATGAAAATGCTCTAAAATTTCTCATGCTGATCATTGCACAACGAAAATATAGTAAAACCATTCAATTGCACACTTTACATAGGTGAATTGTTTGGTATGTGAATTATATCTTAATAAAGATGCTATTTTAAAAAATAATTATAATAGTTGAATTTTGTTGGTTCCAAGGTTCTCTTGGACTCCCACTTTATTTTTGTTTTTTTAATTGTTTGTAACAAAGAAAAATATTGTAAAACACATATAGCGGCAGTTATAACAGATCCTAAAGGGGAACCGTTATTTAGTGAGCAGCATGATGGGCTAAAAATGCAAGTTTAAAAGCAAAGGGAGTTAAATGACTCTGCATAAGTTTGAGACCATGTGCATCTGTGTGGATTCAGGAAATGAGAGCCGCTTGCCAGACCAGAAAGAGGCAAAGATGCAGTGTGGAGAGAAAGGAGAGTTACAGCTAGATTGAGTTGTTTGAATTTTGGTGAAATATATGAGAATATTTCATAAGTAGGAAGCATTTAATAGCTTTTCAATAGTTTTTAATAAAAACCACCATCCATCTGTCTTGCTGTGCTGTGGGACCTGTTTTGAGGGTCTGTCTGCAAGGTAAGTCCCAGGGCAAAAGGAAGCAACTACATCTGCAATGCTGGCGTAGCTTTCATTTGTGAGAGGGATAATTAGAAGTCCCTTCTGGTTTCCTTCTTTCTTGAGGTTAAGAATTACAATTTTTTAAAAAATTCTTTCTGATTCTCTACGTTTAAGTGCTGAAGCTTAATGCTGCAAATACTCTGCAACTTGTCTCTCTTTTTCACAAAAGTGAAGCTTTTGAGAATTATCCTTGATTTTCATTGCTCTGTATATTCCATTGTATGAATATAGTACAATTCATCCATCAACTCTCCTGTTCTGAATTTTTACTAATGCAAACAACGTTGCAATAAAATTCTTGTCCTTGTCTGGTTTTCCCATGTCCTAGAGTTTCTCCAGGGTATAAACCCAGCCAAAAAATTGCTTGGTCATAAGAAAGCACATATTCAAATTTGTGCAACATTGTCACATTGCTCTTTAAAGTGGTTGTATAAATTTATAATCCTTCGCACAACTTTTGAGAGTTCCCTTTGCCCAAATCCTCACTCATACTGAAGGAGTAGCTCTATAAAAGGTGTGGGTCTCAGTCCCAACTCTCCCTCTCCCTATACTGGTGTTAAATCCAATCCCCTATATTATTAAAAGTGATAAATACCCCCAGGCAGACACAGTGTCAGTTCTGCAGTTCACTGTCCTGATTTCCAGTTTCTTCTTCATTTCTGGCCCAAGGCAATTTCCCTGTCTTTCCTAGCTGTTCAGCCATGCATTTATCAGGATGTTAGTTATAATTTATTGAGCAATTCTTGGTGTTTGTAGCTGGAGGGCTTTCAAGCTTTCTGTATTGCCAGACCCTTAAATGCCTGACATTTTCAGCACCTGAACAATCTTTAAACACTCCCCAGATGTTGGACACCATAAAAAAAATCAGTGAAATCAAATTAGCAGCTATGATGAGCAATTAAACTCTTCTCACGTCTTCCTTAGTCACCGTACTGCAACACAGCATAACAATTAATGGGAGGGACACTACAGATTACCTGGGTTTGAATCCCAACTCTGTTCCTTTCTAGCTGTGTGACACTGGGCAATTTACTTCATCTCTCTGAGCCTCAATTTCCTTATCTGTAAGATGAGGATATAAATAATAGAACCCACCCTAGGATTAGTATAAGGATCCAATGAGTTACTATTTATAAATATGCTTAGAACTGTATCTGATACACAGCATGTACTATGTAATAATGTGATAAGTAAATAAAATGGAATAATAAATATTAGATATTCAGTGTTGTATCACCTATGAATATTTGAATAATGATCTTTCCTTCAATCCCCAGCAGGACAATCTAACGTTGGCAACATCATAGTACTACTTTTCAAGTTTACTTATTCTAATGATAAATAGATTTTACCTAAAAGCATCTCTGTGCCCCAGAAAACAGGTAAAATAGTTACTGTTTATTGTGTCCCGGACACAGGGAAAGAATTGCCTGCCCAACAAAGCAGTTACACGGGCCAGGAGCAAGGATGTTAAGAGTTGATAAGGGAGACAAGCAAACACGAGGAAGAAGAAGAAAAGAAATGCAGATGCATTCTTCCTCCCACCATGGGACATGGCCAGAGTGCCGGCTGGAGGCTCCCTCAGTGTACCTCTTCCCCTGCCTTCTCTCCAAGCTTTCTCTGCTTTAGCCACATGACTTCCTGCTCTCCACATAGGTCTCTCAGCTTTCTTAGGTTCAAAGAGGCAATCTGAGCAAAATACTGCCAAAAGCTTTCTCTTCATCTAGAGTAGACAATTTGCATATCTGAGGATGTTCAGGCTCTGAGAAGGGATCTGACTACACAAGAATGGAACCTTGGGAAAAAATCTGTATGGCACTACTTATTCTGCTACTGTGTTATGTGTTGTCATTATTGTCTTACCACCCTTTCACGCAATACACACATCACAATGTTTTGCACTCAGTAGGCGTACAATAGACTTTAAGTTGAAATAAACTGATCGAGCTTCACCACAGAGGCCATACAGCAAACCTGGCAATAATGTCCCACAATACTGTGAACTGGAGACAGCCGACAAGCAGATGGCTCCCTTCCTCTGCCCAGCGTCCATTCTCAAACAAGGAAGGCAAAATTAAGTGCTCTTCTGGGGAGAATGGTGGAGGAAGGGATTGCCTCATGACCGTTCTGCACTTTCTCATGCCTGGAAAGGTGTGTATTCTGCTAGTAACACACAGTCAATTTCTTACACATCTGATAAAAGGCATTGTTTTCTTTTTTTTCACACCATAACTAGAAGACTGACTGGAGAAGTCTGTTTGCAATATGGTTTGCAACCGCACATTCTACTTGACTAAACTTTTGGACCTCACTTACGGTTTCATAGGGGAGTAGGAAAGTGTTACTCTATTTCAAACATGAAGAGAAAAATGAAAACTTTACCCAAGCACATTTGATCTATATGGTGGATGTATCAACCACTAATTCTACAGTCTTCCTACCACATAGCGTTCATGATTCAGACATACCTGGTTTCCCTCATATTCTAGACAGATAGGAACATTGTATTTTCCAGCCCTTTTATTATTATTATTATTTTTGAGGAAGATTAGCCTTGAGCTAACATCTGCTGCCAATCCTCCTCTTTTTTGCTGAGGAAGACTGGCCCTGAGCTAACATCCATGCCCACCTTCCTCTACATTATATGTGGGGTGCCTACCACAGCATGGCTTGACAAGCGATGCGTAAGTCCACACCCAGGATCCGAATTGGAGAACCCCGGGCCGGTGAAGTGGAATGTGTTAACTTAACTGCTGCGCCACCAGACTGGCCCTCCTTTATTTTCTTTTTTAGCTTTATTGAGGTATAATTGACAAATAAAACTGTAAGATATTTAAAGTGTACATCGTAATGATTTATATAAACATATTGGGAAAGTTAACACATCCATTGCCTCACATATTTGTCTTTTCTTTTTGATATTCTCTTAGCAAATTTCAATTATACCACATAGTGTGATCAACTACAGTCTCTGTGTTTTACATTAGATCCTCAGACCTTATTCATCTCATAGCTGGAAGTCTGTGCCCTTTACCAGCCTCTCCCTGTTTCTCCCATCCCCCAGCCCCTGGCAATCTCTTCTACTCTCTGTTTCTCTGAGTTTGACTTTTTTTTAGATTCCACATAGAAGTGTTATCATGCAGTATTCATCCTTCTCTGTCTGGCTTATTTCACTTCCTCTCTGGGCCTCAGTAAAAAATTAAAACAGTAAGTTTTCCAGTTGAAAGATCATAGAAAATTGACCAGATTTTTAATTTTGCGATTTCACCCTTGGGTATTACTATATTATTTTGTGTTCTATTGATTTACTTTTGGGGCCCAAGTGTGTTTTCCAGTGTTACATCAGCTCCGAGAGTCCTTTTTCCTACTCCTTTTTTCTGGTAGAAGATAGGACCACTGATGTAACTTTGGGATGAGGCTTATGCGGCGTTATTAAAAAAGCCTAGAATCAGGGCCAGCAAACTACATCCCTTGGGCTAAATCCAAGTCTGATTGGAACACAGCTGCTGCGCCTGTTTGTTCGTGTGTTGTGTGTGGCTGATTTTAGGCTGCATGCGCAGAATTGAGTAATTGGAAAAGAGACAGAACAGCCCACAAAACCTAAAAATTCAATCCATCAATCAAGCCTGAAATCTGACCTTTTACAGAAAAAGTTTCCTGACTGCTGGCCTAAAAAGATCTCCATTTGCTTTCTCTAGTTTCTTACTTATCTCTATAAGAATCTGTAGTTACGTCTGTAACGTTCTATCACGCCACTGATATTTTTTGCAAAGTTAGCCAAAGACCTAATTAATAAATCTTTCGGTCCGTTCAAGGAGTGTATCTGTAAAAGATAGAATCTGCAGCAGATAATAGCTAGAAGGAGATGTCACGTTAACAGACAGTTGATTTCTAAGGTAAAACAATTTTAATTCTTTTTCATTTTTAAGATAAAATAATCTTTAAAATAAATAATCTTAAACATAAATGTATTTAAATTGGACAATGTAAATTTAAATCTAAAAATTCTTTTAAGATAAAATAACAATTTTTAAGATAAAAGAATTTTAGAGATGAGGGAAGAGCGTACCTAGCAGTCAATGGCAAACAAAAAACAGAATAGTCATGGAGACAAGACATAAAGGGTAGATTATGAGGAACTGCTGGGGTCTCAGTTTGACTCTTGTGAAAGGTACACAAGGTAGAAGAGCGGTAAATTACCTAGGAAATATGTGTTAAGGTTTGAGCACAGAAAGCATTAAATGTCAAGGTAAGAAATTTACGTTTTATTTTGTAGTTGATGAAACAGAAGTGATGCTTTTGAGCGTGAAAAGAACTGTTCAAATATATGTTTTATGGAACTCAATCTGGCAACAGAGTATGTCCAGGACATATTTTGTTAGATCTATACCAAAACACAATAAGGCAAGTTTTACAACCATTTCTTCCAAATAAATTCAATATTCCATAAAAATTTCTTCCATTCGTATTTCCAGTTCTCTTGGTAAATTTCTTGAGGAGAGAGAGAGTTCCAGAAAACATCACTGAGATTTCTCATATGCCAAAATAAAAACTTCATTGTCAAATGTACATTGTTTCACTTAAGCTTATACTCCTAAATTTCTGGCTAATAGGCTTAAATATTTCCATAGTATTCCCATGGAGAAAAAGATTAATATTGTTGGATTTTATAATACAAATTTGAGCTAGAGGAATGAATTTTCTCAACAAATAGAGTCATCTGAACGATAACCATTCTTTAATATCACTGCACGTTAAATTTTATTTTCTTATTTACTTATTAAAAAGTCAATCACTTTGCAAGGCTTATAATGAAAAAGAAAGCTGTCCTCTGGACTCTTCTTCGCCTCTGATTTGTACTCTCCAGAGAAAAGGTGTTCAAGACATTTTCTTCCGATATTTGCCATCATATTCCTAAATTGTAACATGTATTATTGGTTTTTGATTCTTTCAATACAGATATCTATTGAGTTGATACTATGAAAGATGAGGATTTAGTTTTCTTACCCTATCCTCCATTCACCTAATGGAGTTATATATAATTTTTGGTTAATGTTCAATTTGACATTTCTACTGTCATATAATAATCACAGCCTAGCCATGTACTCATTTATGAAAGAAACATTTCCTTGCATAACTTTTAGTTTTCCTGGCTTCAGTCAATGCCTCTTATTTGTTTAATGCATTGCCTATGTACCTTCCACTAATTGATGTCCTGTAGGCAAGCTGGATAAAGATTCCAGTTTCTCTTCCTGGAGCCCATCATTTTGCCAAATGGCACATATGTTACAAAAATATCCACAGAGCCAGTTCTCAGTGGCACATTGCAGATATCCCATCAAACAGAGTCTGTGGGAAAGCCTGAGGACAGTTGACCTTCTTTAGTTTGGCTCTTGGTCAATAAAGATGAGATGTTGTTTACTGCTCTATTCGTTGCCATTGGATTGTCATCATCAACAACACAATAAGTTAGACATTCATTAGTCCCTCTAGTGGTATTATATCATTATAATATCAGTATATCAGTGGTATTATATTATATCAGTGGGTTGAGGAGCCCAGAGCCCCAGCATCCTATAGGCGAGAGCACATCTAAGAATTTTAAGTCCAAAATGTATGATATGTCTTCAGCGGAGACTCTCTTCTTTCAATGCAATGCCCACGGTGATTTCAATGTCGTGAATATTCGAAAGAATTTCCACATCAAAGTTGGTCATGTCAGGCTTCCACTTAAAGTAATCTTGAACAGCACCCGGAAAATCTCTTGCAGCCTCATTTGAGGTAAAGCAATGTTTCTCTCCTGCACTGTTGCATGTGACTCTAAACTTTAGCCCTTGAGGATCAATTTTTTCTCTTGAACTCTCATCGGTCTCGTCTTTGCAAGATGCCAAGTCACTGACTACTGATGTTCTCTTCTTTGATGGCCAGATTTTCATAATAGTCTAAGATATGTGAATCTAAGGCCTTGTTAGTGAGCTCTTCTTTAACATCTCTTGTCTATTTTGTCTCCTTGTTCATTATCAATCTTCCATTTACTTGAATTCTGATTTATCCTTTTGCACTTTGTTTTTTATTCTTGAAACTGGTGTTAGTTTTCCATACTATTAAAGGGTCTGAGCATAGGAATTTCCCAGCCAATTCTTCCAGATCCTTTAGACCTTTTTCCTTTGTTCCTTTGAATGGGTAATCTTTAAACTCCTGTACACAGCAAGTAAGTTATCAATTGATCTTAGACAATGAACCTGAGCCAGACTTTGCACTGAAATGTGAAAATAAATCTTGCTTGTTCTTTGCTGATTTTGCACGACTTCAATTTCTCTTTCTCTTCCTCAGAAGCTGTTTGCTCAAAACCAGTTAGGACAGTGGTTCCAGTAGTGACCAGAAGATGCTCAGACTCACTTCTGAGGCCACTTTCTGTCACTTGTATAGACCTCTAGTTCTCATGAAGGTTTACATCCAGAGGTTGATTAATGACTTCTTGAATGAAAGACATGTTGACAGTGCATCCAAGATCCCGAATATAGTCTTGGCCACCAGGGCAGACACTTCCAGCTCCAGCACCCTGCAGGCCCAGCCACCCCAATGTTATGTTTTCCCTTTTCTCTAAAGATATTGGCTATATTACTTTAGATTTTGAAAACTTTTATTATCAAAATTGTGAATCATATAGCAAAACTGAAAGAATTTGAATGAATACCAATATGCCCATAACCTAGATTCTATCATTGACATTTTACGACACTGCTTACTTTTTCATATATTTATTCTTACCTTGACACATCACAGGTTTTTCTGCATTTTAAAGTAAATTGAAGACAAGCGTATGCTTCCCCTAGCTACTTCAGCATTCTTGCCATTAACTAGAGTCCAATATTTGTTTTTTTCTTTTGATGTAAAATTTAATCAATTAAATGCATAAATTTTGCTGAGTTCAGAAAATGCAAATACTTGTATAACCCAAAGCCCGTCTTTATAGAACATTATCATCACCCCAGAAAGATCCTTCTTGTCCCTTCTCAATCCGTGATCCTAATCACACACCAAGACAACCACTGTTCAATTTTTTTCCATCATTGACTGGTTTTGACTGTTTCAGAACTTCATAAAAATAAAATAGTATAGTCTGTACACTTTTTTGTCTGGTTTCTTTTGCTCAACATAATGTTTTTGAGATTTAGTCATATTGTTGCATGCCAATAGTCGATTCTTTTTATTGCTGAATAGTATTCTGTTGTATGAATATACCACAGCTTGTTTATCCATTCTCCTATTTTAGGGTCTCTGGGATGTTTTCCACTTTGGGATATTATGAATAGAACTGATTTGAATATTCTTGTACAAGTCTTTTTGGGTGTATATATGTTTTTATTCCTCTTAAGGCAATACCTAGAAATGGATCCAGGTATTTGCTGAATCATAGGTTGTGTATGTTTAATTTTATAAGAAAAGCCTCGATCTTTTGTCAAAATAGTTGTCACATTTTACATTTCAACCAACAATATATGAGATTTCCAGTTGCTGCACACCCTTACCAAACCGTGGTATTGACGATCTTTCTAACTTCAGATGTTCTGCTGTGTGTTAGTGTATGTCTAAGTAGTCTTAATTTGTGTTATCCTGATCTCTAATGATGTTGAGCACATTTTCATGTGCTTGTTGATGTGTCTATTCAACTAGTTGCTTTTGTGTGTGTATGAGGAAGATTCTGAGCCAACATCTGTTCCCAATCTTCCTCTCTTTTTTTGCTCAAGAAAGATTAACCCTGAGCTAACATCTGTGCCAATCTTTCTCTGTTTTGTCTGTGGGTTGCTGCCTCAGCATGGCTGATGAGTGGTATAGGTCCACACCTGGTATCCAAACCTGTGAACCCTGGCCGCCAGATTGGAGTGTGCCAAACTTAACCACCATGCCACAGGGCTGGCCCCAATCATTTGCTCATTTCTATTGACCTATCTTCTTTTTTATTGTTTTAACTTCACTCATTTTTTAAAAAAATATTTTTGAGATCATATTGTCTTATAACATTGTGTACATTTCAGGTGGACATTATTATACTTCAGTTTCTGTGTAGACTGCACAGTGTTCACGACCAGTAGACTAGTTTTTATCTGTCAACATATGTGTGTGCCCCTTTACCCCTTTTGCCCACCCCTCACCCCTTCCCCTCTGATAAACACCTATCTGTTCTCTTTATCTGTGTGTTTGTTAGTTTATCTTCTGCATTTGAGTGAAATCATATGGTATTCATCCTTCTCTGTCTGACCTATTTTGCATAGCATAATACCCTCAAGGTCCATGCACTTTGTTGCAAATGGCATAGATTTGTCTTTTTTATGTCTGAGTAGTATTCCATAGTATATATATTTTATGAGGCCAGCATTATCCTGATACCAAAACCAGACAAAGACAATATAAAAAGGAAAATTACAAGCCAATATCACTGATGACCATAGATGCAAAAATCCTCAACAAAATATTAGCAAATCAAATACAAGAATACATTAAAAGGATCATACACCATGACCTAGTGAGATTTATTCCAGGGATGCACGGATGGCTCAACATCCACAAATCAGTGTGATATACAACATCAACAAAACGAAGAATAAAATCACATATCATCTCAATAGATGCAGAAAAAGCATTTGACAAGATCCCAAATCCACTTATAATAAAAACTCTCAATAAAATGGATATAGAAGGAAAGTACCTCAACATAATAAAGGCCATATATGACAAACCCACAGCCAACATCATAATCAATGGTGAAAAACTAAAAGCGATTCCTCTGAGAACAGGAACAAGACAAGGATGCCCACTTTCTCCACCCTTATTCAACACAGTACTGGAAGTCCTAGCCAGACCCATTAGGCAAGAAAAAGAAATGAAAGGGATTCAAATTGGAAAGGAAGAAGTAAGCCTGTCACTATTTGTGGATGACATGATTCTATTTATAGAAAATCCTAAAGAAGCCACCAAAAAACTATTAGAAATAATTAACAAATACAGTAAAGTTGCAGGGTACAAAATCAACATACAAAAATCAGTTACATTTCTATACACTAATAATGGGCTTTTTATTAGTGCGTTGTAGGAGTCTTTATATGCCCTGCATCCCAGTCCTATGTCAGATATATGTTTTGCCATATGTATTTTCTTTAAATCTGTGGCATGCTTGTTCAGTTTATTAAGGATGGCTTTTGTTAAGCATTTTTTAATTCTGTAAGTCTAACATCAATTTTTTCTATTATGGTTATTGCTCTACATTTTTGAACTTTCCTTTCCTACAAATCACAAAGATATTATTTCATGGTTCCCTTTAAAACCTTTATGGATTTATGCTTCATTAATATTCAGTTCAAAATATTTTCTAATTTCTTTAATGGCTTCTTTGCTAAAGAAATTGGAGGAGTTCTCTATAATTTCCATGATTTTCCCAGATGTCATATTGTTATTGATTTCTAATTTAATTCTGTTATGCTCAGAGAACATATCTTGTATGCTTTCAATTCTTTTAAATTTATTAAGACTTGTTGGAGGTTCCAGCATATGATCTATCTCAGGGACCATATCATATGCACTTAAAAAGAATGTGTATTCTGCAGTTGCTGGGTGCAGTGTTCTGTAAGTATCATTTAGATCAAGGTGGCGGATGGTTTGTTCAGATCCATCTATGTTTTTACCGACTTTTTTTTTCTAGTTTTATCAATTGCTGAAAAATACTGCTAAAAAATCTTGAACTATGATTGTTTATTTCTTCCTTTGATTCTGTCATTATTTCATGAATTTTGAAGCAGTTATGAGAGAAAAAACACTTATGAATATTATGTCTTCCTGATAAACTGACCCTTTTAGCATTATGAAATGTCCCTCTTTATTTTCAGTGCTCTTAATTCCTTCCTGAAGATGGAATTTCAATTTGGCATTATTTTCCTACAGCCTGAATAATTCACATTAGCATTTCTCAAAGGGCATGTCTACTGGTGATAAATTTTCTTTTCCTGATCTAAAGTTGCCTTTATTAGCCTTCTTCATTTTTGCTGGCGATAGAATTTTGGGTCGTCGGATTATTTTCTGATTCTTTCAGGACTCTAAATATGTTGTTTTGCTGTCTTGTTCACCTATATAAAAATGTTTTTCTCTGGATGCTTTCAAGACTTTCTCTTTGTTTTTGGTACTCAGTAATTGTATAATGATGAGCCAAAGTTTGCTTTTGTTTTTCTTTTTCCCACTTGGAGTTCTCTGATTTTTTAATCAATTCGTCTATTGAGGTTTAATTGACATACAGTAAACACCACATTTTCAAGGGTACCTTTGGATACCTTTTGATATACATATACACTCAGGAAACCATCACACAATCAAAATAATGAACATATCTATTTCCCCAAAAAGTTTTCTTCTGCCTCTTTGTAATTTCTCTCTCCTCCAATCCCATTCACAGGTTCACTGATCTCCCTTCCGACATTATTCATTACTTTGCACTTCCCAGAATTTTATACAAATGAACTCATAGAATATGCACACTTTTTTGTCTGGCTACTTTTAGTCAACATCATTACTTTGAGATTCACGTTATTGTTTGTATCAATGGTTCATTCCTTTTTATTGCTGAGTAGTATTCTATTGTATGGATATACCACAATATGTTTATCCATTCACCTGGTGATGAACATTTAGATTGCTTCCACTTTGGGGCCATTACAAATAAAGTTGCTACAAACATTCATGTACAATCTTTTCATCTCTCTTGGGTAAATATCTAGGAATGGAATGGCTGTGTCATAAGGTAGGTGTACGTTTAACTTTTTAGGAAACTACCAAACTGGTTTCCAGACAGGTTGTATGTCTCACATTACTGCCAGAAGTGTTTGAGACGTCCACTTGCTCCACATCCTCACCAACATTGGATATGGTCAGTACTTTTTCATTTTAGTAATGAAAAAAGGACTTAATGGTACGGAAGTTAATAGTTCTATATAATTTTATCACCAGTGTAGTTTTGAGTATTAAAATAGTTTTAAATAACTTTAAAATATGATGACAAAAATAGTACATATTGTAGAAAAATTCAAAACTATAGGACAATGCAAAAAGTAAAATAAAAATACCTGTCATGTCACTTAGTCATAGTGCTTAACATTCCAGACCTTTTTCCAATACCTAGATACACTCGTTTTACAAAACTGTATGCTAGTTCGCATACTGTTTTCTAACCTACTTTTTTTCTTAATATGGGATCATGAGTTCTTGAAGTCATTAAAACTCATTTAAAGGGGGGTGGGTCCCTTCTTCCAAACGTCATCTACCCTCCAGAGTCTGCCTACGTTTTTTCACTCTTTAGTGTCTTCAGGTTGTTGTTTTCATATTTTGTCCAAGGTTTATAGGCATAATCTACAGGAGGTTTAGTCTAGTGGCAAATCACTTGAGCATCACACTGGGAGTGTGCCTCCAGTCATTTGTTTGTGAAGTTTTCTGCTACTCTCTACATTCTCTGTTTCCTGTAAAGATTTTCTCCTACTTAATTCTTTGGGTCCCTTTGTTTCATGTTCAAAGCTTTTCTCACATGCCTGGTGATCCTTGGTTGCCCTTTCATTTTTAAAATTATACACTAAAAGGTAGAAGATCCACATTGGTGGCTGTAGCTTACTGAGTGGTAGACTGCTCTCAGGGGTAATCTTGCAGAGATTTTCTGGTTATTTTGATGGGGACTCTCAAACGTGCATGCCTACAAGTCTTTTCTTTGGGGCTGATCAGTTATATGGTTAGATCTCCCCTGATGTCATTTTCATTCTGAAAATATATTAATTAAGGTGGTTATCAATCATATAGAGATGGATCTTTAATAAAGTTCCTTCTTCAAATATATTGCATATATTTGTACTCTCTTGTGCTTTTCTCAGTGAACATTTGCCTATTGAATGAATTAGATATTTCCGTTTAAATATCAAAACCAAAAAGAAACAAGCAGAAACTCGTCAAAATTTTAAAAGTTTAAGTGCCGGATGATGGCATGATGTTCCAGTCACCTTTATTTTCACTGGAACTTTATTTCACCTTCAGTAAGAGAGGCTTCTTTCTCCCTAGATTCTACGTTATGGCCATACCAAACTACTAGTATTCTGCCCAACAGATCTTAGTCTTTCACACTTTCATGACTTTACACAGAATATACTTTCTTCCCCAAATGCCCCTTTTCTTTCTCTGTTTGGATACAGAACTTTCCTTCAATATCGAGGAGAGTGATCTCTTCTGTGAGCACCTCTGACTTTCATAGACAGACTCATTCTGACTCATCCCTTCTGTGCTTAACTGAAAGAGTGCATTTACTCCATTGAAATATTTGTTTTCTCTTTTAATAACTTTGTCTATATGTCTCCTTTACTAGTCTGTGAAGTCTATAATGGCAGGTACTCATATAATTTTCTTTTTTTATGATTATGATTCTTTTTCAAATATTTTATTGAGATCATAATGGTTTATAACATTGTGTAATATCAGGTGTACACTATTATTGATCAATTTCTGTATAGACTGCATCGTGCTCACCACTAGTAGTCTAATTTTTATTCATCACCATACATATGTGCTCCTTTACTCCTTTCACCCAACCCCTAACCCCCTACCCCTCTGGTAACCACCAATCTGTTCTCTTTATCCATGTGTTTGTTATCTTCCACATACGAGTGAAATCATGCAGTATTTGTCTTTCTCTGTGTGGCTTATTTTGCTTAACATCATATCTTCAAGGTCCATTCATATTGTCACAAATGGGATAATTTTGTCTTTTTTCATAGCTGACTTGTATTCCATTGTCTATATATACCATATCTTCTTTATCCATTCATCAGTCGATGGGCACTTGGGTTGCTTCCACCTCTTGTTGTTGTGAATAATGCTGCAATGAACAGTAATTTAAGTAGTCCAGAGATCTCAGAATGAAATGCAGATGATGACAAAATGATCTAACTGAATTGTTAAATCAATTAAACAAGGAGGCCATTAAACTGAGAGATGGCTTTAATGCCATAGTAGACTATGTGCTTCTAACCACTACCAGCTAGGCACTCCCTAATTCCAATCAAGTTTTGCTCAAATAAACTCTTAAAAATTTTAATGTGCCTCAGTTTATCTTTTTTTAAAGAAGAAGATTAGCCCTAAGCTAACATCCACCACCAATCCTCCTCTTTTTGCTGAGGAAGATTGGCCCTGAGCCAATGTCTGTGCCCATCTTTCTCTATTTTATATGTGGGACACCTGCCACAGCATGGCTTGACAAGTGGTGCATAGGTCCACGCCTGGGATCCAAAATGGCAAACCCCAGGTCACCTAAGCAGAGCACATGAACATAACTGAAAATCACCAGAAAGAAAGGTGCACAGTCCTTTGGTGAAAAGACACACACTTGATAGGTTCTGGGGGTATCTCAGCAAGAGATGAGACCTCCCCAAGCTGGAGCAAACTCCACAGTGACTGAGACATTGACAGCAGCCATAATTGTGAGTAGAGGCCTGCTGACACAGACACTGGCAGATTCCATTGGAGTTCTTCCCCTGGCCTGTTAGTACAGGGGTCTGCCCCCCACCCCAACTAGAGCACTGATTTAATCCAGCTCAGCCAGGGCAGGCAGCCCACCCTAGGGATCGGCCCCACCCAACAGCAAGCACTCTGGCATCTTTTGGGCCCACATAGTTGGGGTATGTGGGACCTCTGCAGCAGGGCGAGTGGGTCTGCCTCAGTGGGGCAGGGCATGTGTGAGGGGCAGGGCATGCACAGGAGAAAGGCCTGTGTTGGCAAAGTGTGTGGGGCTTCTGCAGCAGGGCAAGTGTGTCAGCTTCAGTGGGTCAGCGAACGTGCACGGGGCAGGACTGTGTTGACAGGGTGTGTGGCCCTGCAGGCAGTGGGGCTTGTCAGCTGCAGCAGGCTTGTGCTTCTCAAACAGCCACATGGGGGTTGGCCCCACCTTCCAATGCCTGAAACAATTACGTGGTGCCACGCCTAGGGCCAGTACCATCCAGAAGCATTCCTGAGAGAGCTGATAATAGCCTTGCAGGCTGGAGCCCTACAGAAATTGTAAGCCCCTGAGTCTAGCAACCAGCCACACTGGGAGCCTACTCACTTAACAGAAAAACTACAACAGGAATATGTTATTAGACCTTGTAACCAACTGTGCTGGGGACCCTGCCATCCAATAAAGTGGCTGAAGGGACCATAGCAGCTGCACATAGCTGAGCATTACAACCAGCTGACCCAGGGGACAACCTAACCCCCCCAGGCACCTGCAGCAGGAGCAACCCTGCCACAACAGAAGGACACATGTAGCCCACACAGGGGACACTCCTGGAACATTTGGAACTGGTGATGAGAGGGAAGCACACTGCTGGGCCTCATAAGGCATCTTACATGAGGCCATCTCTCCAAGATTGGGAAATGTAACTGATCTACCTAAATATAGAAATAAGCACTGATAAAGAGGCAAAATGAAGATACAAAGGAATGTGTTCCAAATAGGGAATAGGACAAATCCTCAGAAAAACAAAGAAATGAAACAGAGATGAAAAATCTACCTGATAAAGAGTACAAACTAATAGTCATAAGGATGCTCACTGATCTTGAGAGAAGAATAGATGAACACAGTGAGAACTTCAACAAAGAATTGGATAATATAAAGTAGAACCAGTCAGAAATGAAGAATCCAATAATGGAAATGAAAAATTCACTAGAGGGACTCAACAGCAAAGTAGATGATAGAGAAGAATGGATCAGTGAGCTGGACAAAAAATTAGAGGAAATAACCCAAGCTGAACAGATAAAAAAGAAAAAAATTAAAAAGAATAAGGACAGTCTAAGGGAACTCTGGGACAACATCAAGCACACTAACATCTGTATTATAGGTATCCAAGAAGGAGAAGAGAGAAACAAAGGGGAAGAGAATCTATTTATATATTATAATATATAATAATAATATATATAATAATAGCTGAAAACATTCATACACCATGATCAAGTGGGATTTATTCAAGGGACACAGGGATTGATATCTCCAAATCAATCAACGTGATACACCACATTAACAAAATGAAGAATAAAAATCATGTGATCATGTGATCATTTCAGTAGATGCAGATATAGCATTTGATAAGATACAGCATCAATTTTTGATAAAAACTATGAACAAAATGGGCATAGAAGGAACGTACCTCAACATAATAAAGGCCATATATGACACACCCATAGCCAATATCATACACAATGGAGAAAAACTGAAATCTATCCCTCTGAGAATGGGAACCAGACAAGGATGCCCACTTTCACCAGTCTTATTTAACATAGTATTGGAAGTCCTAGCCAGAGCAATCAGGCAAGAAAAAGAAAGAAAGAGTTCCAAATTGGAAAGCAAGAAATAAAACTGTCACTATTTGCAGATCATATGATTGTATATATAGAAAACCCTAAATAATCCACCAAAAAACTTTTAGAAATAATAAATGAATATGGTAAAGTTGCAAGATACAAAATCTACATACAAAAATCAGTTGTGTTTCTATAACCTAACAATGACGTAGCAGAAAAAGAAGTCAAGAATACAATACCATTTACAATTGCAACAAAAAGAATGCAATACCTAGGAATAAATTTAACCAAAGATGTAAAAGATGTGTGCACTGAAAACCATAAAACATTGTTGGAAGAAATTGAAGAGGACACAAAGAAATGGAAAGATATCCTGTGCTCTTGGATTGGAAAAAAAAAACATTATTAAAATGTCCATACTTCCTAAAGCATTCTGCAGATTCAGTGCAATCCCCATCAAAGTTCCAATGACATTTTTCACAGAAATAGAACAAAGAATCCTATCATTTATATGGAACCACAAAAGACCTCAAACAGCGAAAGGAATCCTGAGAAAAAAAGAACAAACCTGGAGGTGTCACACTCCCTGATTTCAAAATATACTACAACACTATAGCAATCAAAACAGCATGGTACTGGCATAAAAACAGATACACACATCAATGGAACAGAATCAAAAGCCCAGAAATAAACTCGCACATCTATGGACAGCTAATGTTCAAAAAGGGAGCCAAGAACATACAATGGAAAAAGGAAAGTCTCTTCAATAAATGATGGGAAAACTGGACAGCCACATGCAAAAGAATAAAAGTAGACCATTATCTGATACCATACACAAAAATCAACTCAAAATGTATTAAAGATTCGAATGTAAGACCTGAAACCATGAAACTCCTGGAAGAAAACATAGGCAGTACACTCTTTGACATCGGTCTTAGCAGCATATTTTCAAGTACCATGTCTGACCGGGCAAGGGAACTAATAGATAAAATAAACAAATGGGACTATATCAAACTAAAAAGCTTCTGCACAGCAAAGGAAGCTATCAACAGAACAAAAAGACAACCTAAGAATTAGGAGAAGATATTTGCAAACCATATATGTGATAAGAGGTTAGTACCCAAAATGTACAAAGAACTCACACATCTCAACAACAAAAAAGCTAACAACCCAATTAAAAAACAGGAAAAAGATCTAAACAGACGTTTTTTTCAAAGAAGACATACAGATGGCCATTAGGCACATGGAAAGATGTTCAACATCACTAATTATTAGGGAAACACAAATCAAAACTACAATGAGATATCACCCCACACCCGTCAGAATGGCTATAATTAACAAGACAAGAAATCAAAACTGTTAGAGAGGCACAACTAGAAGCTCCCACAACTAAGAATATACAACTATGTACCAGGGGGGCTTTGGGAAGAAAAAGGAAGAACTAAAAATCTGTTAAAAAAAAAAAAGTGTTGGAGAGGGTGTGGAGAAAAGGGACTTCTGTTATGTTGCTGGTGGGAGTGCAAGCTGGTGCAGCCACTATGGAAAACAGTATGGAGATTCCTCGAAAAATTAAGAATAGAACTACCATATGATCCAGCTATTCCACTGCGGGTTATTTATCCAAAGAACATGAAAACACGAATGCGTAAAGATACATGCACCCCTATGTTCATTGTGGCATTATTCACAATAGCCAGACTTGGAAGCAGCCTAGGTACCCATCAAGGGATGAATGGATAAAGAAGATATGGTAAATATACATGATGGAATACTCCTCTCAGCCATAAAAATGGATGAAATCTTGCCATTTGTGACAACATGGATTGACCTTGAGGGTATTATGTGAAGTGAAATAAGTTAGAGGGAGAAAGTCAAATACCATGTGATCTCACTCATAAGTAGAAAATAACAACAATGCACAAACACGTAGAGACAGAGACTGGACTGGTGGTTACTAGAGGGGAAGGGATGAGGGATGAGGGCGAAAGGGCTGATTAGGCACATGTGTATGGTCAAGGATGGTAATCAGTCCTTGGGTGGTGAACACAATGTAATCTACACAGAAATCGAAATCTAATGATGTACACCTGAAATTTTTATAATGTTTAAACTAATATCACCTCAATAAAAAATAAAATTAAAAAATAATGAGATGAAGGGCAGTGAAAGATATCATGTAGCTGATATAAGGATGCAAGGAAAGATGAAACGATGGTGAAAAGTCACAGAATGCTAAAGAGCTTTGGGAAGATAGAGGAGATAAGAAAAGGATTGCACAAGGAAGCTGATTGCAATTAGTTGCACACCACAATGATGTTGGTGCTGAACTGATTAATTTAGGCTCTGAGGTTCTTCTCACCAAGTATTAAACTAATTTTTCTTTTAACAAATTGGCCTATGGGGATCATTTTGATTAGAATCTTTTAAAATTAATGAAGAGGAGGATTTCAAACACTTCTGTGTGATCCTTCAATAATTGCGATGGTCCTTCAGAGGTAGAAGTTGGGTTAGTTAGGAGAGGATTGATTCATATTTTAAAGATGTAAAACCAGTTCTCAATGGGAATGCATTGTGTTATGTTTAGGGGTCGAATTTTGCCAATTTAAGAGAAAGAAATGTATTTAGGTAACTGAGATATAAAACTTAATACCGTATTTACATTTTCATCATATGGAGGTATCTCTTTATCTTCTCATTTTCCCAGAAAGAAACCTCTGTGCTATTGGGTAAGAAATAACACAATAGAGCAGTCTCGAAATCATTTTCTGGGTATTGCTTAAGCTGGAATGGCATTCTGGTACCTCATTTCTTACAGGCATTCTTTGCCAGAATGTACAGTGTATACAATGAGATTCAAGGTTCAAATCAAATGCTAAAATGTGTGTTTATGTCTGTTTCTATAATAAGAAAAATATTTCCTTCAGATACTGTTTTTAATCAGTGATTACATCTCTCTCACTTTTCTCGATTCTGGTAGAAGACAGTCTGTGTCCTGGTTAATAGCACTGGGAAAATATAAGGAAAGAAGAGAGGCTGAGTAGTGGATTTAGCATTTATTAGCCTTTTCTCCTGTATAACTAAATAACGGCTCTGACTTGCTTTTCTCTTCAATGCCTTCTAGATCAGAACAGAGTCAAGGAGGATTATAAGACATATGAAGGAATCCTAATATGATTTATTTATGAGCATGTAAGGTGACCCTCTCATTCTTGTGGTTACTCATACCACATGAAAAATTTACTACTTGTTTTTATTTCCTCTTATAGAAAAGATACAACAGAAGATACAAGCTCCAAGGTTAAGATGGTCAAGATATTCCAATTTCTTTCTTTTAGTTTTTTAATATCAGTCATAGGTTTCATTTGATTTTATGAGAAACTTTAAGTAATAAATGAAGTAATTTCCACATTTTGAGCCATTATTCCATTTTAAGTGCTATTTATTAAAGGTTAATGGTTCATTTGGTTTTTAAAGCTAAACTGCTAAAAAATTAAGTTAAATTAATTAACCTAGGAATAATGAAAAGGAAGATGGCTGAAAAATGTTCAGAATTTTTTTATTGCTATTATTGTTTTGAAGCAACAACTACACTGACAGTAAAAGAAAAAATGAAATGTCAGACCCTCCAATATCTGGACTCCAAGCTACTTTTCAAAACTCCTTGTCCTATTTTTCCATTTAAACCAGATTTTTCTGCTTACTCTTCTCCAGAACTCTCACCTTGGGGCTTTTACTCAAGTCATTCCCCCTAGTTAAATACCCTCCTCCCCTTCTCCCTTGAAATCTACAAATCCTTGAAGCTCAGCTCCACTGGCACCTCCTCTAGCCACCCACTAATTTCTCCCTCTCCTGGATCTGCACCCATAGCTCATATTCAGTGGTCCACACTGGGACAGCATACAAGCCAGCCTCCATTCTGATTGTTTAGCTTACTTTTTTATTCACTGGAAATTGTGGCATATCAATGGTAACTTTTAAAATTGTACCTCTGCTACCCATTGTTCATTCAACAAATATTCATTGAGCATCTGCTCTAGACACTGGGGATAAATGATACATAAAAATCAACTCCTCAATCTTCGCCCTCAAGGAGCGTATACTCTAGTATGCTTTCATTCACGTATTTGACCATGATTTGGTTCTAATACCAGGTCTTTGATAGTTATATTTATACATATATAGATCTTATGTCTGTAACTGTATTTCAAACACTTAGAGGACAGTCTTAATCTTTGCATCTTACATAATGCCCAGAATAGAGCTTATAAAACACAGAGTCAAAGAAAATTGGAAGAATCTTACAGATCCATTAAAAAAAGCTGAATTACAGATTAGGAAATTGACAGGGAGAAGACTAAAGTATCAAACCTAAAGTCACCTGGTGAGATATTCTGAGCAAGCACTTCTTGATTTGATGAACTTGCAGAAATCTCTGTTCAAAATCTCATGAGAGTCTTTGCCAAACTATCTCCTTCATTTGCTGGTTTACATGTTTCATGTCATCAGTAGTTTACTTGGTAACAGATTTCAGAGACGTATTTTCAGTGAATCTCCCTATTTCTACAGATGGGAAATTAGCCAGAAGACAATTTGACAATTCGATTTGTTCAAGAACAAATCAGCTGAATGTCGACAAGCAGCAGCAGCAGCAGTAGCAGCAAAAATATACATAAACTGTGACTTGGTTTTGTATAGGGCAGTGAGCACAGGCATAACCTGCGCTGATGAAGATCAGAGACAAAATTATTAATCAAAACATAGAGTCATGAGGGGCCGGCCCAGGGGCACAGCAGTAAAGCTCACACATTCTACTTCGGTGGCCTGGGGTTCCCCGGTTCTGATCCCAGGTGCAGACGTACATACTGCTTGTCAAGCCATGCTGTGGCAGGCGTCCCACATATAAAGGAGAGGAAGATGGGCACAAATGTTAGCTCAGGGCCAGTCTTCCTCAGCAAAAAAGAGGAAGATTGGCAGCGGATGTTAGCTTAGGGCTAAACTTCCTCAAAAAAAAATCCAAAAAAATATAGAGTCATGAAACAGAATAGAGTGTAAAAACAGATGCACAGATACCAAGTCATCCAATTTTGAAGCATAATACTCTCTAGATTTTAAAATTCATGCTTTTGTTCAGATCAGAACTTCCAGCACAGACAAGATGGCACAGACTTCCTTTCTGTCTGTTCCCCCTGCCTAAGTACAACTATAAATACAAAAGCAACTAAAGGAGGACTCTGAAAGGTGGGAAGGGAAATGAGAACTGGTCCGGGGCCCTAGGACTGGAGGAGTAACACAGCTTCAGGGCATATTTATGCTCCCTCCCACAATTAACAGAAGAAAGTAACCCAGCTCTGGTGTTTTCTGACATCCAGTCTAGCAACAGAAGGGACAGGTCAGGTAGGTTCCTTCTTCCTTTGAATCAAACAGGAGTCCCGCTGACAACACCAGGCCAAACTATGTGAGCCTGGCAAGGGATCCATTGAGAGCCTGGCAAATTTAAGTGGCCAGGGGAGGCGCTGTCCTTTCCTGACAGGCCTGAGTGTCACCTCCCTCGCTGACAGATGCCAGGTCAGTAGGGAGTCATCAGCAAGGAGAACCCTGCCAGAAGAGAAGTGGCCTGGCCCGGAAGCCTCTTCATTCTGATGGGCCTCAGACTCCCCTTCCTGGCCCAGAATCGCTAGGCGACATCAAGAGGGGGTAACTCACCACAACAAGCAAACTGGCCAAGCAACTAACTTCATTGTCAAGGACCCAAGACTTCCTTTCACCATGAAGAGAAACCAGGCATCCTGGCCTGGGACAATCCATCTTCCCCATTAGGCAATACCAGCAGGGGCAAATGGGAGCCCTAATGGTAATAGACTACCAAGCAGACCAAAGCAATACCACAAAGGCTCTGAAAATTAAACTGTCATGAGAACCACAGCCTACGAAATTAGACCAGGACCTGCAGGGTCAACCAAAACAGGACGAATGCCTGCTAAAATAGAAGACTCGCATGGGAGCCAGAATCTACAAACAAAACCAAAACGTCCAAGATGCAATAAAAAATCACTTACTGTACCAAGAACAAGGAAAATCACAACTTGAATAAGTAAAAACTATCCTATCAACTGATATCAACATTGAAATGAATCAGATGTTGGATTTATCTTGTTAAGGAGGTTAAAGCAGCCATCATAAAAATGTTTCCACAATCAATTACAATGCTTGTAAAACAAATGAAAAAAAAACCCAGCAAATCTTAGCTAGAAAATAAAAATAAAAAGAGAGCCAAATCAAAATTTAGGAACAGAAAAATATAATAGAAATAAAAATTAACTGGATGGGTTCAACAGTAGAGTGGCGATGACAAAGTATAGGTCCCATAAAGTTGAGGACAGATCACCAGAATTTACTGTGTTAGAACAACAGTGAGAAAATAGACCTCAGGGGGGGAAAAAAACCCAAAACCCCACAAGCTTTAGGTAAATAACAAAAAGTTCCAACATTTATAACATCAGAGTCTTGGAATGAGAAGAGAAAGAGTGGAGCTGAAATAGTGTTCAAAAATAAAATGACTGAAAATTTCCCAATTTTGGTGAAAGATACACACTTACAGATTCAAGAAGCTGAGAGAACTCAACTAGGATAAACTCAAATATTCCATAGCAAGATATGTCATAATTAAATATCTGAAACTAAATATGAAGAAAAAGTCTTGAAAGCAGCCAAAGAAAAGCAATGCATTATCTATAGGGGAAGACCAATTCCAATGAGAGTGGATTTTTTATCTGAAATCGTGGAAGCTGGAAGGAAGGAGTACATTTTCCAAGTGCTGGAAGAAAAGAATTGTCAACCACAAAATCTATATCCCAGGAAATTATCCCTTGAGGATGAAGGGGAAATAAGGACATTCTTGGGAGAAAGAAAACTAAAAGACTCTTTCACTAGGAGAGCTATCCTTAAAGATTGGATCAAAATGAAGTCCTTAAAACAAAAAGGAAAAGATAAATCTGAAAAATCTGGAAAGAAGAAAAAACAGAAAGAGCAGAAATATGGGTATCTACTACATACTATCCTTCCCAAGAGTTTGATAAATTATATTTAATGATTGAAACAAAAATTATAACACCATCTGTACTAGAGACAATGATATTTAAAATTGAGGAAGGTAAAGGGACCTAAACGGAAATAAGGTTTCCACACACTTAAAGCAGTAAAATGTTCATACCAGTTGACTGTAGTTACATATGTATATTGTAATGCCCGGAGCAATCACTAAAAAACTGTACAAAGAGATGTGCTCAAAAACACTATAAATAAATTAAGGTGGAATCCTAAAAAGTGTGCAAATAACCCACAAAAAGACAAGAAAAGAGAACAAGGAATGGGAACCAAAGCATATAAACAAAAAATAGATAATAACTTGGTAGATTTAAGATCTAAAATATTAATAATTACCTTAAATTAAATGGTCTAAATACACTAACTGAAAGACAGGGATTGGAAGAGTGAATAATAAAGTATGACGGAAGTATATGCTGTTTACAAGAAACTCACTTTAAATTCAATGACATAGGCAGGCAGAAAGCAAAGGGATGGAAAAAGATATAATACGCAAATATTAATTGAAAAAAAGCAGAAGTTACTATGTTAATGTTATATAAAGTAGACATCAGAGCAAAGGAATTATCAGAGAAAAAGAAGGACATTATATAATGATAAAAATATCGATCTACCAGGAAGACACAAGGATCCTAAACAGGTACACATAAAAAAACAGAGCCTCAAAATACTTGAAAGAAAACTGACAAAGCTGATAGGAGAAACAGACAAATTCACAATCAGAATTGGGGACTTCCAAACCATCTTACCAAGTGAGAGAACTGTTAGGCAGAATATTGGCAAGAATATAAAAGTTTTGAACAACACAATCAACCAATAGAATATAATTCATATTTGGAGGAGAATACTCTATCCAACCAACACAGAATATACAATTTCTCAAATGTCTATGGAACATTCACCATAATAGACCATATCTTGGGCCATAAAATACATTTGAATCATTTCAAAAGATTGAAATTAAACATCGCTCTCTGACTATAATGGAATCAAACTAGAAATCAGTAAGAGAAAGACAACAGGAAAATCTCTAAACACATTGTTATTAAACAACATGCTTCTACATAACCAATAGATCACAGATAAAGTCTCAAAGCAAATAAACATATAACATATCAAAATATTTGGGTAGCAGCTAATACATCCACTACATACATCTTCCTATGAGAACTAAAAACTCAGCAGTAAAAAACAAACAATCCAAATAGAAAATAGGCAAAAGACATGAGGAGACAATTCCCCCAGAAGGATTTACTGATGGTAAATAAGCACATTAAAAGATGTTCAACACAATTCTTCATCAAGGAAATACAAATCAAAGCCACGTAAGATATCACTACATAGCTGTCAGAATGGATAAAATAAAAAATAATGATAATATCAAATGTTGATGATGATGTGGAGAAATTAGATCACTCATACATCACCTGTTAGAGTGTAAAATGATACAGCCACCCTGGAAAATACTTTGGTAGTTACCAGGTGATGCAGCAATTGCACCCTGGGCAGTTACCCCAGAGGGATGGGAACATGTTCACATGAAAACCTGTACATGAGTGTTCATAGCAGCTTTATTTATAATAACTCACAGCTGGAATCAATCCAGATGTCCTTCAACAGATGAATGGTTATGCAAACAGTATTCCAGCCATACCATGGAACACCACTCAAAAAATAAAAAGGAATGAACTCTTGATACAGGTACCAACTTGAATGAATATCTGGGGAATTATGCTAAGTGAAAAAGCCAAAGGTAAAATGTTGCAAACTGTATGACTCCATTTATAGAACATTTTCAAATGACAAAACAGAAATGGAGAACAGATTAGTGATGGGGGAGGGGACAGAGAGAGTTGGATTTGGTAATAAAATGGCAACAGGAGAAATCCTCGTGGTGAGGGAATTGTTCTGAATCTTGACTGCAGTGATCAACATATGAACCTATATACATGACAAAATCGTATACAACTAAATGCGCATGCACATAAATAAGCACAGGTGAAACTAAGTCTGAATAATTCAATGACAATATCCTGGTGAGATAATGTACCATTATCTGTAAAATACTAATATTGGGGGAAACTGAGGAAAGTGTACAAAGGACCTTTATTATTTTCTTATAGCTACATGTGAATCTACAATGATCTCAAAAAAGAGTTTAATTCAAATAAGTTTAAATACTAGGTTCAATTAACCTACAATGGACTTAACAGGACTGATTTCTTTTTTTGGATTATTACTTTCAAAATAGATCAATATGAGAAGCATGGTCATATCCATTATATCATCTGACTCTTATGACCCCTTGAGATAATGTTATTGCTAATTCAACTTTATAGATGAGAAGATGAAACACAGAGAGGTGAAATAATTTGCCCATCTCACTGTCAGTAAGTGGGCCAGTCATAAGTCTAGAACAACTCTTCTGATTCTGTATCATATTGTCTGTATCTCAATAATTTAATCATTTCTTGATGATTCACACAGACTTTCAGATTTTACACTGTGCCATCAACAATCACAGTAGTCATGATGAATAAGATTAGAGACGGAGAGACTCTAGGAGAATTGCTTTGGATTTGTAGTGACAAGTTTTTGATGTCAACATTCGCTTCCTCAACAAAGCAAAGAAATTTTTAAAAAAAGACTTGTTTGAGCTTCCTGTCAATTTGAATAAATAGAATTTTATTAACTATAAACCTTTAAATATATGTGAAAGATCTTCCAGAATAAAATATATTAATGTAAAAAAATGAGAACAATTTTTTTAACGAAAAGGAAACAAATATTATTGACCAAGTATGTATGAAGGGATGTAGATCAATCTGATATGTCATGGACTTTTTGATTGGATGCAAAAATGTTCTTGTTCATTCTTGTACTGGAACCTTTGACTCAAAGGTGCTAATTTAATAAACATGCACAATAGTCAGTGAATCTCTTTGGTTGCTATACATTCTGATAAATGATAGTGAGCTTTCACCAAATTCATAGCTATTAGGATGTTATTCTGTATAACTTTCAGCGAAAATAATGACTAAGAAATGTCATCTAAATTTAATCCTGAGCCAGATGACTTGATTCGCGTTAGCTAGTTGAGATCTCATATTTGTGGAGAAACAAAACTTGAATTATAGCTGAAAAGAAAAATGATTACTATCAGCAGCGATCTGAGTTATTTCACGTTTGAATAGAAATCATATATTTTGACATCTGATAGGATAAAAAGCAATTTAAAAAACCTTTGAAATACTTTAGTAAATTTTATATATTAGCTAAAAGATAAAATCAACATGATCTGCCTTTATTAAAAACTTTCTCTGGAATTACAGCTGAGGTGTGGGGTCATCAGCTAGAAATTGCAGTTCCAAGTACCAGAACCAAATTCCTTTCTACCAAATTGAAGTCAGTGCAATTATATCTTTGGTTTATCGACACCCAAAACCTTTCAAAAGCATTTGAAGCTGGTAGATCTAAATAACATCTTCACCTTACAAGAGGCATCCATTTGACAATATCTTGAACTGAATACATTTGAGAAGAGTAATCAATTGAGAAATAAAATACAGCCTATGCCTGAGTTCACCAAATTAAAGCAGCTCTACTTGGCACGAGGGATGTGTACTCATGAATCCAAACATCTTTAAATTTTAGGAAAGATTCCGTAGTACCATCACCACGAAATGAAAACACAGATTTTGAATCTTGGATAATCTTTCTTCTACAAATGCCAGTCCATCTATTCATCTCAGTCAGACCTTCCTCAATGGTGCTTCTTGCAGAGAGAAGCCCAAGTTCACACTCAGTAACCATGAACGTGGCTATGTGGATCCATGCCTGTGTTCACGGTACAAGAACGAGCTGGCTGTGCTAGGAAAAAAGCACCCCAAAAACCAGAGGATGGAGTTGGCCTTCCGCCATGGGTTTTAACAGTGAAGAAGAGAGGGAATTGCCGTACCAGTGTTCCCTAAATCTTTCTTTAAGCTACCTATTCCTTTGAGAAGCCAGTGAAAGCTATGGACACTTTCCCCAGAGGAGGGAAGAAGGCAGATATATCCATCCATACAAAATTCTTAATAATTGCACGGCATACATAGAACCCTAGCATCTCCTTCACCCAGTCAGTTCTGGCTCCTGTCGTCATCTGCTGTGCTCACCAGCACTTGGTCCTGCATCCTTATAACTTTTGAGCCATTAACTGTTACCCACCTCCCCCATCACATTTAGCTCTGCCGGAAGCTTTATCTTTGACAGCCCTGGTGTTCTAATGGTTAAAATTTAATGCTTTCACTACCCTGGCCTGGAGTAGTTTCCCAGACAGGGAACCACACCACCTATCTGTTGGTTGACGTATTGCAGTGGCTGCGTGTTGCTGTGATGCTGAAAGCTATGCCACCAGTATTTCAAATACCAGCAGGGTCACCAATGGTGGACAGGTTTCAGCAGAGCTTCTAGACTAAGACAGACTAGAAAGAAGGACCTGGGTATCCAATTCCAAAAAACTCTGATATAGCATCAGAAGATGAGAGGATGATGCAAAAATATCAGGCAGGGCTCTACTCTGCTGTGCACAGGGTGGCTAGGAGTTGGAATTCACTTGAGGGCACTAACAACAACAAAAGCTTTGTTTTCAATCTTTTGGTGCTAACAGCTCAACATTAGGCCAAATTTAGTAAAAACAGTGCATTTTTTTTTGCAAGGTTTACTATGTGCCAAGCATCACATTAAATTCTCAAAAGTATTACACAGAATATGTATTATAACTTTCTCTATTTTAGTGATTAGATAACTAAGCCTGGAGAGGTAAAGTAACTTCTTCAAATCACACAGAAAGCTTCACACCCAAATTAGAACCCAGGTCTATTTGATCTTCAACCTGCACTCTTAATTTCTGTTTTCTGAGCACCTGAATCTACACCTTGGTGCTCAGCAGGTACTCTAGATTTCTGGAGAGTGAGGTCTTGTCTTCCTACTTCTTTTTGCACTTAGGTCTTTTCAGGAGCTAGAGCCCTGCTATCTGCTGGCAGGTCACCCCTGAGGATGGCTACTTTCCCACCAGAACCCCCCTTTCATGCCCACCTAAAGAAGCCTAGGGGCTCTGGACCTCCTGAAAGGCCATTCCTTGTCGATGAAGCAACACTCATCTTCAGGGGTTCACAGAAAGAATAAATGTTCCCATTTTTCCTAGGTATACAAATTCAACTCTTGAACTTTTTAAAAAAGAATTATAGTAGCTTAGCAAATATTCTCAGACACCATTGCTTTTCAGCAATTACCTTGACATTGGTATTTGTTATATTGGATTAAAAAAAAATTATCACATACAATTGTTGCTAAGGATTCACAGTCCCTCTCCTGAATACCCAGGTTAAAGATGAGTTTCTCGATGATTCTTTGTTCCACCAAGTTTCCTCATTATTCCAGTGGGTTTGTCTTTTAAGATCTGCTATTTTAGTCTGTTGATCCTTATTCTTTTATTAGGAAAATCTGATCTATTATTTTACTAATATCTCAACTCTGATTTTGAAAAAATTCATATTTAGTCCCATGGCATCAGTTTTTGTTCATGTCTGTGAGCAACTGTTGTAAGTATTCATGCTCAAAGACTGTATATGGTCACCAACACAGTCTAGATGGAATTCTTTTGCACTCCCTGTAGCACCTAGTTTAGGGCTGAACATACAGCAGGGTTTTGAAATTGAGGCCAAATGAATGCATGCCTTATTGAATATCATTTACTATTCTGGGAATTTTAAAAGAAGATATTATTATTTTAGGTGATGCCTCATTTCCAAATGGCATGCATTATAAAGTCACATGTGTAATTACACATGGAAATATTTTTTAAATAACTGTATGCAGTAGATGTCAAAGAACCCAGAAGGTTTTTTAAATCGCATATGTCAAAGACACAATCATGATAAGTCATTGACATTTCCATTTAAGCGTATATCTCTAAATAAAGGATATATAATACACACATAGTTGCTTAAAAATAAAACAAACAAACAAACAAAATAATTGGAAAGGAAAACAAACGCAACACTAGACTGGGTGGCTTAAGTCAGAAGGGCCCCAGCTACAGGAAAATCAACCCAAAAGCCTTAACCGTATGGTGACTTTTTTTCAAACTCACATGGCCACGATTCTTCTCACTAGATATCAGAAATGAATGATTTTATTGGAGGTTATAGAGATGAGCATTCCACTTTTTTCCACGTTTCGAGGCCTTTTCCACCCCTACTTTACTTGGGGATATCTTTACAGTATATCACAGCATTTACAAGTCAATGACTGAAAGGACCAATGACTGCTTAGCCATGAAGTTTCTCCCCACTCTCACAGGGTGCTCTTATGTGGAAACTGGACAACACTGCTAGCAAATTATTGGATTGTGCTTGTGTGGACTATTGTGTTTACAACACAATTTTTTTTGGAATTCATTTGTATCACCACTAGGAAATGTTGGCATAAAACCCTAAACTTTTTGTTGAGCCTGCATTAAACTTTAATGCAAATAATAGAGGGAAACTGGCACTGTAATTGAGGACTATAGCAGGAATTACAATTTTTGAGCTTACAAGCAAAGTGCTCTTCCAGCGAATATATGAAATTAAAAGTTCCAAAATTTTATCAGTAGGTGAATTTCTGTTAATTTTAGAACACGTCCCTATCTTTAATATTATTCTGTAATAACATAAATTGTATGATCTTGTTTTACCTAAGTAATCCTATAATTGAAAACCTATGGAGTTTTTTTGTTCCTGTGGTTTATTTTTATGATCTTAAAACCAAGAGGAGGAAATAAATGAGGAAAAAATGTCTAGAGCCTATGGAAAACACTTGCAAATAAATGAAAGCTAAATGATTTACCTTTGCAAGAACATTTGCGTTTTCTAGTCATTAAATTTCCTCTAAAGGTCATACCTGATATTTTCCCCTTAGTTAGGTTAATATCAAGTCATAATGTAATATTATCCTTCATCACTCCTAAGGGTAACCCTTTTAATCAAAACTATGAATATGATGTGGACAAAATTCCTTTAGTTAAAACAGTCTCATGGTGACGGAAAGCCATTTTTTACCCCAAAGGTCAGAATTGAGAAAATCTGGCAGAGGTGAGGCACTCTGGAGTTATTCTTGAATATTTTAGATGCTAGATTCAAGATCCAAATGATCAGAGTCTTACTTTGTTCATTACACATAACCCAAAGTTAAGGGAATGAAATAACTTTTATGACAGATGAAAGCAATTCATCTTATCAGTTCTAACAATATGGAGAATAAAAGGACTAAAAATAATAATCAAAGCAAAAGTAATAATAGTAATGAAAATTCAATTTTACCAAGAGTTTATGGAACCATGCCTTTCATTAAATACTTGACATGTTTAGATAATTAAGAACCTTACAAGTGATATGTTTAGTCTCACTTTACATAGATGTTGAAACTAAGGTTTAAAGAATATCCTCAAGGACATATAGCTAATAAGTGGCAAAATTGGGTCTTGACCTCAGAAACATGTAACCTTGGAGTACACGGTCATATTCAAGATGCTATTCTGCCCCCTCGGTAATGAAAACTTTATGACCGATAACTTTATAGCTTTATGACATTATTCATTCAGCACCTCCCATGTGCCAGTGACTCAGGAGGCATGTTTATCTGAGTCTGAAGAAGGTACAGTTCAATTTCAAGAACCTGCTGTTGAACAGACAAGACTGTTGATAGCTGTGCAATTATAATGAGAAATAGAAACGTATCAACAGGAAATGACAATTTACAGTAAGAAGAGACCATATGAACTTCAATTGCAATCCCAGTAGAAGTTGTCTTTTATTTCTGGTTTCCTGACTGGCTATAGGAGAAGAATTTCTGCTCCCTGCATGTAGACAAGAGGAAGCTGGAAGGCACAAGGAGGCCAGCATCAACCATGTTCACAAGTTCTTATAAAAGTGAGACATGGTGCCTCAGAGGACTGTGTATGAGCAACTCCAGAGTTTACTTTTCCACCTCGTTATATTTAAAAAATGACTAGAAGAATTTATTTTCCCATGAGCGACTCAAAGCTAATGGGCTCACTCTTAGAAAGTTTTGTAAAACTACCAGCCATTAAAAGAGATTGAAATTTCCATTTTAAAAATTATTGATTGTCTAATATGTGCCAGGTGTTGAGGAAAGACAGGAAAACGGAAACAAGAAACTGTAAAGAGAAAATGAACAAAACACTGTAATAACAGAACTAAATGCCTTAAGAGAAGTTAAACGTTGTGGAAGGTTGGAAGGAAAACAAGACAGAAGAGCTGCCTGAGGTTGTTCAACCAAGAGTCTTCACAAATGCCTTGACATTGGTGAATTTATCAAGGTGCAAGGCTGACTCTAGAAAACTGACAAAGCCTTTTAGAATTAATTACTTGATTTTGGCACTGTCTTAAGATTATCAAATTTTGGGGTGCTGACTTATGCTAACTAAACTCTCAAGGACTGCAGTCTGAATTGGAATTAGAATTTGTACTCTATATGGAAACTTTTAATTGCCAAGAAAGTAAGATATTTCTATTCCTGATTATTGTATTTTCTTTATGCTGAAACTGTATTTGAAGCCAAATTGATGGAATGTTGTAAATTTGACTGTGGAGCCTGGGCAGAGGGATTCATTGCTATGATTTGAGACTTTGGTGGTATCAGACTCTATCTAATGCATCCCATATGCAATAGAGGAAAGCCAGACTTTGAACAAGTTTGTCCAGATACCTCTCCACTCATCAGTGCTGAGACACACAGACAAAAATGTGTCATTTGCTTTAGCTCAAAGTTGGCTAACCCAACCTCAGATTGAGATAGTCTTCCTAAAACTATGCTAATACTCTTCATAAGGTACAGTCAAGTTCTGATTCCGTGGTCTTCAATCTTATCAGATGCTATGCTACCATTTTATAACAAATATTTGCAATATTTATGATGATGAAATGCATAGAAAATAAAGCCAAACTTCATCCAGATTTTTAACAAAATATTTGTTTTAATGTATAGTGTATTAATAGAAAATTTGAGGTATGGTAAGGCCAACAGAACAGGAAATAATTGCAATTGAAAAGATATTTTGTTATTCACAGTTCCCAAGAGGAGGGGACATAGCATGCCATAGAGGGCCACACGGGGAAGCACCAGGGTTGGTCAGGAGGCAGAGGAAAGGGGGACCGGTGGGCAAGAGCCTTTACTATAGTTTCCATGATAAGAAATGGATGAGGCAGAGTAAGCGGGCTTAAGACTAGGTAGTTTGAATAATTTCAGTGGCTGTGAAGCAGGGCTGTCCCCAGTTGTCTGGTATCTGGCCTGGAGTGATTAGGGAAGGTGGATAGTGGCCTGGAGTATAAGAGCCTGATAAAGGAGGTGGTTGGGGCGTGAGCTCTGGATTGGCTAGTTTGTATTTGCAAAGCATGCCTGCAGATGAATTCTCTACTATCTCTAGGCATTGGCTAACCCTGGGAAGGGCAGTCCCTCCAGGGTCAGCAAGGTCCCAGATGTCAAAGCACTAGAACACAGAAAATAAAAGACACAGATCATACAACATTATAATCTAAATCTATTACATGAATTTGATTTATAACATGGATTTTAATATACAAATGTGTGAAGTAAGCAGATCTTTGCATAAATAGGTAGAATCACTATGCAAATGACACTTATAAGAGCAGACTGATGCTGGTGGGGTTTCTTTTTTGGTGACTCAAAAATTCTAATCAGTATTGCAACCAGAGGACTGCCTTCCCAAAATGGTGAACAATTCTTGGAAAAAAATACAATCCAATCTTAATTTACACGGTAATGACATTTCTTGAAAGTTCACTATATATTTTGAACAACAAAATGTTCGAAAACATTTGTCTATATGTAAAGTTGAGTTGGGTTCTAGGCTCAGATACTAATTATAAATAGGTTTTCACCTACATTTTTGCCAGTAGGGACACTGGCAAGTCATGTCCAACACAAGAAAATTCTTGATTTTTCCCATGCATGGCATTGCCTAGCATTCCTAGCACCTGCCTACTAGATATCAGTGGTAGAGTCAGTTCTGCTATAATGTGACATACACACTGCTAAAAGACACCTGCTGTGAAAAATGGTGCAATTAAAAACCACAGGACAGGGGCCAGCCCGGTGGCGCAGCAGTGAAGTTCGCACGTTCTGCTTCTCGGCAGCCTGGGGTTTGCCGGTTCAGATCCTGGGTGCAGACATGGCACTGCTTGGCAAAAGCCATGCTATGGTAGGCATCCCACATATAAAGTAGAGGAAGATGGGCATGGCTGTTAGCTCAGGGCCAGTCTTCCTCAGCAAAAAGAGGAGAATTGGCAGTAATTAGCTCAGGGCTAATCTTCCTCAAAAAAAAAAAAAACCCCACAGGACTTAGGTAGGAAAAAATGGTATTAGAGGCATAACGCTCAAAAATTTTGTCAGCATTACATTAAAAAAAAAAGAGGAAGAAATCTAATAAAACAGTAGCACAATTTTATGCATGTTCGACAGTATTAAGCATATAAATTCTAGGATAAACACGGCACTTTACCTTGCAAAAGACCTGGAGTTGGCTTGACGAAGTGCGTATTGGAAGTGCTGCAGCTTGCAGGTTATTGCAAAGTGCTAGAAGGAGAGTTTGCTGAACATTGTGGGAAAGTTGTAACACCAGATGCCGATGGTTATGACTGATTGCCCTCTTTTCAGTGATCTTTCTCAGCCTTAAATCCTGGGGCATGTTTTTTTGCCTTTGAGATGTCGGTCATTCCGGGCATGTGTTGATCATAGATACCTATTTCATCAAAATTGAAGTTTTGATCCAGTGTGCAACCTCCTTCAATTAACTTCTGTCTTATTGCTGGAAATTCTTTTCCAGCTTTCCCGTCTACACTGGGAACTTCGCCTGGCAGCGGAAGACCTTGAAAATTGTAGTGGTGTTGGAAACCACTAAACCTTGACGCTACCAGCCCCAAAAGGAGCATTAAAAAGATTTGACAATGTCCACTAGAACCCTCAAGAGCTTTCTTTTTTTGCAAGCAATACTTGGCGTTTTGAGCCAGAATGATTAAACAGATTTAGGATGTTGAATAAGTGTTTTGTTATATATCTATATCTATATATACATATCTACAAATATACATATACATATATACACAGAACTGCCAAAGAATAATAAAACATAACTTTGTAGGATAACACACATGGTATACTGAGATAGCCAGTAGACATTTGAAGTTTGTGTGTGTTTGTGTTTGTATCTTCCTATGCATCTGGGTTCATCTGAGCACAGTTTTCTGCATTCACCTTAGAGATTCCCATGGATGAAATTCTACACAAAGAAAACTCAAAATTCACCTAATGCTCCAGTTGTTGCCTAACATATTGATTTCCTTGGGATAAATTCACAGTTTCAAAACAAGCATTATAGCAGAAGTGACTGTATGTTCATTGTTATAAGAAGAAACATCCCACAAATATTTTAAACGCTCCTCTGGAGATGAGAACCACTGTTGTAGCTCTTTGTGATTCTGGTGGGGGAAATACTATCTCTAGAGTGTCTTCGGAATGTTGACTTCATTTATTAGTCTAACTCTCAAAATACTCATTTATCTCACTTTCAGAGCTGCCTTCATATACTAAACTATACTGGAGCACAGAAAAGGGAAAAATTAGCTCAATTGTAAAAGACCAGAGAAACTTAAATCACAAAGAGATGAGTCATGAAAAATAAGTGTTCTCCAGTCATCCTGAACAGAGGCCCCAAAGCATGATTTCATTGAGCAGAGAGTAGCAAGTAGTTGAGTTTGTCCGAATGTGGGCTGCATAGAGGAAGCGGCAGAAAAGGACAAGGGAAATTCTTTGCCATGCTAAGCTTGGACTTGATTCTTGGGTGATGGCCAACCTGGGAAGACTTGCAAGCTTGCATTTAGAAAGATTAGCTGTGGGGTCAGACTCAAGAGTATTCCTGCAAAGCTGATGGGATGGTACCTCCCACCCTGTGAACACCAGGAGGTTCTTAAAAATGCAAAGGATAAACTTGAGCGGAGGCAAGTATGTGTTTAGGATAAAAAACTACGGGAGAAAACAACCGCTGCTTTTTGTGAAGTAACTACTGTATGCCAGGCAGTGTCTTGTGCCCCATGTCTTTTTGTTTTTAAATCCTTATAATGTCCAGATGAGTTTGATCTCATTTAATCATGTTTTTATCACTATTGTGTAGGTGAAGAGACTGAGGCAGCACAGTTTAATTAATTCGCCAAAAATGACACAGTTAGAAAGTTCCAGGATTGCGCCTATGATCTGTGATCCCCCCAAAGCTTCCTCCCTAATCATCACCCTGCGCTGCCCTTGTTCGGAACAGCGGCCGTGTCTACAGGAGTGAGTTCCAGGAAGAGGAAAGTCTCAGACGTGCCGAACTGCCCCAACCTTTCCCCAGTTTGTGCCGATTCTGACAACATAATTTTAATAGTGTACCTTATGACTCTCGAAGGTGTCCCACTTCGGTGAGGAGAAAGCAAATGCAGACAAACTCTGGTAGTGTTCTTGAATCATTCAGGAATTGGCACAGGTATTTACTTAAGGTACAGTGCAAGAAGTCAAGGATGCTTACTGAAATGTATATTCAAGGATAACCACTAAAAGCACAAAACTATAGAACTAAAAGTTAACAGAGGAGAAAAAATGCAAGAATAAAAAGTATTTGCTTAATCTCAAAGCAGTCAGGAGAGGAGAAATAAAGAACATCAAATAAGGAACAGATGAGGCTAGTAGAAAACGTAAAGCAAGATAATAGAATTAAGCCAATTATCTCAGTAATTAATTTAAATGTAAATAGACTAAACTCTCAAAAGACAAAAATTGCTACATTGGATGAAAAAAAAAGAAGATCCAACTATGCATTTTAAGTAGATCCTTTAACTATAAAGACACAGGTGAGTTAAAAGTAAGCATCACAGTACTGGCAGAAGAACGGGTAAGGAAGGGAAACTGAGGAAGTGATAATGTTCTGAAAAGACAGCTCTGAGGGATTTATTTATTACAAATAAACACAAGATTTCCACTTAACCTTGGAGGCTGGTTTGAACTTGGAGCTCACAAATTTTCAGGACTCAAGTCTAATAATAAGCCCAATACAAAAACAATACTATAAAGAAAAAGTTAAGGATTCAAAGTTAAATTAAGACATAATGAAAATATTTTCGTTAAAAATCCCAAAGTGGAAACTCAGGCTTCTAATATAGATGCAATTCTCCCAAATACTACGTTGTTCAAATGTTTTACAATTTAAATGAGCAACATAGCTGATGACATCTTCACACAGTGTGACCAAACTGTTCTCTTTTTTTTTGAGGAAGACTAGCCTTGAGCTAACATCTGCTGCCAATCCTCCTCTTTTTGCTGAAGAAGACTGGCCCTGAGCTCACATCCGTGCCCACCTTCCTCCAGTTTACATGTGGGACGCCCTACCACAGCATAGCTTGCCAAGAGGTGCCACGTCCACAACAGGGATCCGAACCTGCGAACCTCAGGCTGCTGAAGCGAAACGTGCACACTTAACTTCTGCGCCACCAGGCTGGCCCTTCGACCTAATTGTTCCTAATGAAACTGCCTCATGAGAAGACATAGAACAATGAGCAGTTTATTCAATCTAGTTTTATAATAGCCACATCATTAAACACATAAAAGGATTTTGCAGTTGCTTAACAATAAGGAATTTATGCTTTCATAGAGATAAAAGCATTATCTGGGTTTACATTTATTTTCCCATCATTCATTTTATAAACAATAAAAGATAATTGAATATTTCAGAAAATATTTCAGTCTCAACTGCATTTTAAAACATTTCAGTTAAAGACATTAAAAATTTCATAGCCTGTACATAAGTTGTTAAAATTTATCCACATATCGTATATTAATTAAATTATCACAGTCACATGGATTTTTGTGTTGGTTGGAGGGAGTAATACTGTTATGTTTCCTAAAAGCTTTCCATTCCTCAATCCAAGCAAGAAATTAGAGAATTAGATCATTTCTCTTCTGTGAGCTTCAGCTATGTTTCACCTGAAACAATAACCAAGAGAACAAATTGCAAAATATCTACATGTCAGATATTCTCTGTGTGTCACTGACTGAATACCCTGACCCACCATTGACTAAACTTAGCCTTGATACCAAAAGTTGACCTTGACCTAGGCTATTGGCCATAAAAAATGTAAAACACTCCCTTGCTCCAAAACATTTAAGAATATTGCTTCTTTTTGTGTTTGAAAACATCTATTGACAGCAAAGTCAAGAGAACAGCTAGAAGTACTATTTGTACATATAGACTATCTTTTCACTATCTTCTGATTTGTGGCCATTTGTACTTAGAGGCTATCTTTTTGATTCGTGGCTCTCTATGGAGTTATTACTGTTTGTACCCTGTCCACTTCTTGGTGCTGTACAAAGTCCACTCGTTTCCGACTCTAACTATAGTTTAGGATTATGCCCCTGAAGTTGTTTTCCAGGACCTCAGAGCTTGGTTTGGAAGTTTCTCTTAGGCAGAAGTTGAACCCATATATTTGGCAAGATTGCTGACAAATTAATTTCAAAAGAGAGGGTGCTCCAGTGTCCTGTCCCATAGAGAGCACGAACAATGAAGATGAGAAAGGCTGAGGACCAAGGGGTCAGGAAGGCAGAGGTCACCTCGGAAAAGGGGACTCAGATTGCCATGGTGGCATGGGACCCTGTCTTGGGGGCTTGCGTGGGACTTCATTTTGTTTCAGCGCTGGCACTACACTCTGTGTCCGGCCTCTCCTGAAGGTCATGGTGTTCTTCTTAATTTGATTCCCAGCTCAGAACAACATTGACTGAGCATTTTACAAACTGAATAAGAGCAATCTGTGGTTGCTCTTTATTATCCTGCTGAGGACAGAGAGACAGCACATCACCACAAATCGACCAGGCTGAAGAATATTAGGCTGAAGCAACAAAATGAACGCCCTCCACACCAGTGCCATGAATAAAGCAAAACAAGACATAATTTCAAATAATTAAGTTCTGTTTGAATTATATCTTTATATGAAAACTAAATAGCATTTCTTTTGGTTATAACTTGGGGTAAAAAGATGTTGTGTGAGTTTAATGTTGATAAATTCAAATTAACATGTGCATATATACAATAATCAAAACCATTTTTCAACCAAGAACGCCTAAGAGAAGATTCTTAGTTATAATACCTTCTGATTTTAAATTTGGTAAATTTCAAAGGTATTTGCAAACATTTCAAACATGAATTCAGTGTTTGAATTGTTTACCTAATATAAACACTAGAGTTTTTTTTAAAAAAGAAAACCATTTTGTGAACCAATTAATCAGATTTGTAATATTTTAAAAGAGTAAATCAACTTTAAAAAATTCAAAAGCAAACAAATAAACAAGACTTCCAGTTTTCTAAAGGTCTAACTGGGTATGAAATTGAAAAAGGAACTACAGATAGAATACACAAACCATTGAATTATAGCATCACCAAATATTTTTAATAAAGTTGACATTCCCTTCCTAAATATTTTTGCTGAGGAAGATATGCCCTGAGCCAACATCTGTGCCAACCTTCCTCCATTCCGTATGTGGGTCGCTGCCACAGTATGCCTGACGATTGGTGTAGGTCCACACCAGGGAGCCAAACCCATGAACCCAGGCAACCAAAGAGGAGTGTGTGGAACCTAACCACCATGCCACAGGGCCAGCCTCCCTTTCTAAATATTTCTGAATCCATTATCTATTTTTCTGGTTAAAGAAAAAATTATTTTTTGGAGTGTAGTCTCGGAAGATAGAAGAAACAAAAGCTTTTTGCAAAGCATGGTGCTAAAGACCATGCCTACTCAACTATTCTAACAACAAATATTTACATAATAGTTTACTTCTAAGCACTTAATATAAACTCTCATTTGAACCTGTATTAATCCTATGTGCTGGTTCCTTCTAAAGGTAAGAGAATAAGCACTCAAAAACTCACCCAGATTTACTAAGCCACAAAATATAAGAAGAAAAATTTAGATTCACGTCTTTCAACTAACTCGAGTGTTTGTCATGTAAAATTCCTGTTATTTATGGTTGAGATTCTTTGATAAATCTCAAGTCTGTATTTTGGGGCAGACGTCAATTCCTATTGTGTGCTTCACTTTGCAAAACGGACAGAAATGCCCTAGAAGTCACACAAATCTTGATAGTGAATTATGCAATATCTTTCTATAGTCAAATTTGAATGGACAGACCTCAATTATTAGTCTTGAACCGTGAAGAAAAATGTTGTTTGCTGTCATTATTTTGCAGCCTGTAATTAAGGATGGGGGATTCTCTCCTTTATAATTTCCATGGTACAGGAAGCTGTAGGTAGGCTCCCCGGTGTAAACAAATAACTGGAACTTGCTGTGATGGATGCTATAGGTGACCTGTGCATAGGCAATAAAAGAATACAGGTGTAGAAACAGAACGTTCCATATGAAGATAAGAGGGAAGCAAACTCAGGGAAATCTGTGGAATAGCTCGGCCCACACTCCTAAAAAGAAACAAACAATAAATCCATCCCACCTGCAGACAATGGGGCCGGATCTGCAGCTGCCTGTCCTCTCTTCACTCTGCTCTGAGGCTCCTGAAGGCAAAAATACACAATACCTAGCTATGCTGCTCCAGAATTTTTGAAAGAATCTTGAGAAACAGAAATCTTATGTAAAATAATATCTACAAACGATTTAAAATGAAAAGGACCTGAACTCTGTTGTCCAACTCCATCTTCTTCGAACCACTCCCCTTGGGAAGGAACACAGGTCACAAACTCTCTATTTTTAAGCCATACCTGTTCAGGCTCCCCTCGCTAGTTTCCACTAGAGCAGAATCTAGTGACATCTGTTTGAGACAGGTGGCTATTTGCTCATGGCCAAGAGTAATTACAGTTTAATCCAAACCGATTACTACTGATAAAGTCTTTATTTATGTATTTATTTACTTGTTCTCATTTTTCCAGGAAACATAAAATATTCCACAGTTCAAAAGTTCTAATAAAAATAGCCAGAACTCATTGATGGCGTCCCAAAATAAATAAATAGAGATAGATAGATAGATAAAGTGGTCTCTTGAACCCTGTAGTTGTACTTCATAAGAGTGGAAATCTAAAATGGCCAGAGTTGCACTCTCAAACTAGTCTCAGGGGATCGGCAACATTGTCTGAGACACAGAAAATATTTTCTTGTTGCTTCAGAAATAAGGGGAATGAAAGCTTGTCTGTGGTTCAGTGCCCACAACATTTTCAACACCACAGTGAACACTCATCTATCGAGGCACCATCTGCCAACAACCTAACCATGCACAGAAGTGCCGACAGGACTGCAGGCGGCCTCTGGTCTCCTGTTATCTCTGCCTTTCCTGGGGAACAGCCAGCTCCCTAGACTACTATTTCTAAGGAACCTGGGATTTAGATTCCACTTCCCTGTGAAGCAGGAAATTGATTTCAGTCAGCACTCCAAGTCCCAAAACAAATGATGTTTGAAAAACTATTATAAACGAGGGGGGAAATAGTTACATCCAAGTGTGGTAAAAGAGTACATAGGTTAGAAAGAAGCAGGGATGGAGTTCATGGGCAGAGAACTCTTTGAGGGTTTAAAAGGGGCAAAGTCTACAAAAAGGGAATAGATGTGATTCTATCGCTCAAGGACAAAAGCCACGGAGAAAGGTGGGGAGAAAGTTGACAATGATGAGAAAACAAAACTAAGATCCTCTTTTGCTCACAACATTAGAAATCAGTGAAGGCTTCACGTGGTGTCTTAAAGTATTGGAGAGCCACTGCTGAAATCTCTTAGAAATATGCATAGCTGTGGGCATCAGAGTTGAGGGGATTAGAGCGCATTGTAATATGGCCAGTAAACAGGAAAGTTAAAAAGCTGAATGGAAAGTTGGACCTCATCTTCATGCCCCCCAAAGGATGTTACAACAAATCATAGGACCAAAAATGTGATGGCAAGGGAAATGGAACACAGTACTACGTATACCTTGCTAAGTGAATATTACATTGTGTATTTTATGGATTAGTTGTCTTCCTAGATTTTCAGGCTCATGGCATTTGATACTTGTGTGTGGGGCATACTCACCACCTGGTCATAGTTCAATATCATGAAATTTAGAATCTTGGCTCTTGGCTCAAAACAGGAAGGAGAGCATTCAGCAATCCCTGTAAAAGACAAAAGTTTTCCTGTTGTATATTCCACAATTATGGAATGTGTCCTTAAGAATTATGAAAAAAAAAGATTAATCAGAAATCCCTTATATCTAACCAGTTATCAATCCATTCCAATTCTACTTCCAAGATAAATTTCCTTATTTTCCCCTCTTTTCCATTTCTGTGTTTATTTTCCCAAGTCAGACTTTGGCTATTTCTCTCTAGAATTATTGCTTTTAACAGTTTGACCTTGGTCTTAAATTGAGCGCACACTGTACTGCCAGAAGAGTATTTCTGAAATTCTCATCTGATATGCTCCTGCTCAAAACTTATTTTGTGTGTTCATTTCAGTTGTCACAGAATAAAACCCAAATTTAGTGTCCACTTTTAAAAACCAGCATGCCGACACAACATGCAATGTGTCCAATAAAAATTTTTATTAAGAAAAACATGAAAAATGAAAAAGCAAGTTGCTTTCAGTTGACTTGTGGTAAATGAACTTGCTAGATTTGAACTGCTCTTTGCTCACTCACATTTCTGGGGCTCAGTTTCTAATCCTCACTAGACTGTCTCTCCTTTTGGCTTGTACCTTACCTTTTGGGTTTGGTTACAGATTCTGCTTTTCCAGGTTCGACCCCCAGCATTTCCCAGTAGAGCTCCCAAACAGCTCAGCAAGAAAGAGTGGAACGGGGTTGTGGGAACTCTGGCAGAGCCACCACAGGTGTTCTGCCTTTATAGCTGCTACAGTTTGCCTCCTGATCTCTTGAATCCATGTGGTTGTAGGAGGTGCAGATGATCATAGGAATAATGAATCTTGTAAACGCAAATAACTCCAATTGTTCTACAAAACTTCATTAATGTAGTGGACATCCATCTATTTGCGATTTGCATAAACTTGGTCGAAGATGATTATTACTTTATTTTAATGTTCCGTGTTCATAAAATCTTAAACGTTGTAACTTATGAATTGGAAGTATTATGATGTCATCTGACTTACAAGAAACCACTTGGAAACTAAATGCTAATACATTGCTGTAAGCTAAATAAAACATACAATTTTACATATATAAATATACAATGAAATATACAATTTTATTAATAAAACAATAAAATATATATTAATATAATCTGCATATGTATGTATGTAGAATAATATGTAATTATAATGTAACTATGTATAATATATAATAAAATAAATGATTTTGTAAATAATCTATCCTTTGCATTTTTTATAAATTCAGAGTAACCTTTCCTATCCTATTTTCATTGCTATTGTTCTAACGGCATGGGGCTATTTTTATAAATAAAACTAAAGAAAAAAGAAGGTTGCAATTGCAAACTAACATAACTCAGCGGATATAAAGAGTTACTGTCAGTTGAATGCTTGCCGCGAGGCTGGACTGGGTATTTCATATGCGTGATGGCATTTACTCCTCACAAGCACCACTGGGTACTCAGTATTCTTCCATTCCTCAGACAAGGGAAGATAAGAGTTAACTTTCACGAGATTAGGCAGCTTAGTAAACGAAAGAGCAGAGATTTACATCTTCTGAATGCACAACCCATGCGCTTACCCACTGCCAAAGCTTTATTTGTTTGCATAATTATTTTTAAGGCCAAACATGGAAAGATGTTTTATAATAGCTAAGCTCATCTCTTCATAAAAGAGGTTAAACGAGGATGGTGCTTTATAGGATTTAAATGACCTCTTTCTGTAGTAATCAACTGTTGTAAAGTTCCTGATATATTACTGAAGGATTTTTATTGGGAAAAGTATTTCATGATTACAGCTTCCTGGAGGAACTCATTCCTGGATAAAAACCAGACTTTAGAAAAGAATTGTCTCCAAAAAGCACATCAACCCTAGCGCCTATCTTCGCCTTGGGGCCTGGAAAACACATACCTGGGCTCCCCAAAGACTTCCAAATAAACAGTGCTATAAAAGACAGTAGGAAAAGGAAAATGTGTTATATAAAGTTTTATGTCTGTTATCAAAAGTGATTGATAAGAATCAACTATATTTGAATTTGTGTAGTCAAAATGCCAGCTTCAATGGATCTTAATGCACCAAACTTGCTGAACGTTGATAGAAATTAGAATTGATTTTCGTTATTGAGAGCCTAAGTTAACTGACATTATCAAAACAGAGACTGAGCAATGCATCAGAGAGAAACTGAGGTTTACACAATAATATTCCATGTTTGCTGTTTCCTATTTGAGTTTTCATTACATTATTAAAAAACTGGTAAGTAAAAGACAACAGGCGCGGAAGGAAACATTGGCAAGTGTTCTGTTTTTTCACTAATTACCAAAGTAGAGGAAACAGGCTTTAAACTGCAGCAGCTGGAAGGATCAGGTTAAAATGATTAAGAATAAGAGAAGGGAAATATATAAATTAAATATAGGAAGAATTTCTTTATGAGATAAAGTATATTTAACTTGGTATAAATATATATATCTACATGAAGCATATTTAAAACATTTCCATGGAAATGTTTTAGAACAGGTCAGAATTTTGGCTAGCATGATTTTCTCTGATAAAATTGAAACTTACAAAGGCACAGGTTGCACCCTATTTTGTGACTGAGGATGCTACCTAACCCAGATCCTCCCTTTGTTTCACTAAGATCTTCTGGTTTGTTCTTGTGGGAGCCCATCTTAAGGCCGGTGAGGGTCTGGGTGGGGGAGGATGGGTGTCAGCTGACTTACAAGAGGAGGGGCACAGGGAAATGGTGACACCTGTGAGTGGTTTTCCTTGGGCCTTTCCTCTTTCATGTTCCACTTAAAAAGAGAGCATAAAGGGGCTGGCCCCGTGGCCGAGTGGTTAAGTTCGCGCGCTCCGCTGCAGGCGGCCCAGTGTTTCGTTGGTCCGAATCCTGGGTGCGGACATGGCACTGCTCATCAGACCACGCTGAGGCAGCGTCCCACATACCACAACTAGAAGGACCCACAACGAAATATACAACTATGTACCGGGGGGCTTTGGGGAGAAAAAGGAGAAAAATAAAATCTTTAAAAAAAAAGAGAGAGCATAAAGTACTCTACATACTTCTATTCTTGTTTGAAAAAATAAACTTCATAATTTGAATTGAAATAAAAAGCTACAGGTATACCAAAAAACGGGAAAGTTAACTTTATTCTGATGTCAAATATGGGAGCTTTACAAGCACTTTTTTTCACCTACCTTTTATTTAAAGATGGGTGAATAGAATAATACTGGTACCTGAATAGATCATCTTTAGTAACTAATAAGTCAGAAAGAAAAGGTACCATTGAGAAACAGGATTACAAACTCATCTTCTTGAGCTATGAAAGCTAAAAAATAATCACTTCCCACAAAGAAAACCTGACCTATGTTCCCAGTCTGATATGTGCATTATTAATGTCTTGATGCCATTGTCCTCTAAAGGGTAACATTTCGTTGCTATTTGCATCTTTATTGTTTAGCCTTTATATAGCACATTCATCTTTGATTAGGTCTCAAAGGTCAATTGTGATTTAGGTTTTTCCAGGTTCCTCCCTATTCTCTTTTCTTAAAATCAGTTAGCACGTTTGTTTGGTTTGCCGTGCTGGGAAGGAGTCCACGCTGAGAGGAAAACCCATCCTAAGGATGCTTCAAGGAAACATCTTGATGCCCCTCCTGATTTCTATGTTGAACACCTCACATGCATCCTCATCCGATTCAGGACCTGGCTCATGTCTTTGGCTGTTCACTCCCTCGTCTCTTCAGATTGCTGTTCGAGCATATAGGAGGACAGGTAAACTGTGTCCACCTCAGGCTTCACTTCCAGAGAGGGGGGATGAATTTGCCCCTCTTTAGTAGGTACAATAACCTGGCACTGACATTCGTATACTGTCTAACAAGTCATCTTTAAAGGACTTGCCCCCCAAGTGTCTTCAGTTCAATGTGGTCGTAGCCGTGATTGTATCAGTCCATGCCTCTCTTGTCCTGCTGCCTTACTCACAACTAGTCATGCAATCAAAGGGAGCTAGACTTGCAAACATTTTAGGAATTCTCACCCAAAGTGGCAGGGGTCTGTTTCCAACATGTATGGCTTTCCATGGCTAGACAGAGTTGTTCTGGTGGCCTGGGTGAGCTGCGAGCTGCAGGAGATTTATCTTCTCTTTCCACACTCCCGGCAACCCCCCTTTTACCACGGACTGGTCCATTTGGATTCTACTCCGGCCTCATGCTGAGAATGGAGACCAACTCTGAATTCAAACTCAGATAAACCAGTTAACTCCAACTGATCCAGTGTTAACACCCATACTGACCCTGCCTTTAAATCTTTAAATTTTAAATCTTTAAATGAGATGCCACTCTTTTTGCCACAAACCTATTTGTTTGTGTCTCCCTGAAAGAAATCTGAGTGAAGTCACTTGCTCCTGCCTGGCTATAGCCACCTTTCCACATAAGGCAGCTCATCTTTTAAGATGGGAGGTCAGCCACAGGGCAGAGATTGTTGTCTGACCTCAGATATAACTGAATGCTGTGGTCTGCATCAACAGGGAAACAACTTTACATCCGAGTTCTCATAAGAGTTTCAGAATCAGCTAATTAACACCAAGAACTTTACCCCTGCCATGGTTCACCATTGTCCTAAGTCTAAGCCTTTTCAGTCCCTTTTCCATTTCTGTATTCTCGTCCTAGGACTTGAGTTCCCAAACCCATCTTTGTTCTTTTGGATCTCTTTCCATTGTGCCCAGCTTACACCCTCAACCCCTTTGTCCCATACTCAACATCAGGACCTTACTGTAAATGTAATCCAACTCTTCCTCAATGCGCTGCCCCACCTCACCTCTCCTCCTCTACACATTGGCATCCCGGGAACAGGGGGCTGTATTCCTCACACTCTGCACTATCACTCCAAGACAATTTCTCGTTCCTCCTCCCCCAGGGCTTTTAGGTTGATTATTGCATCTGACTCTTACATATTCTCTGTTGTTGGGATTAATTTATTTCCCTTTCGGTTCCTAATTGGAAGGAAATTACCCACATTCTTTGAAAATTTTGACACAGGGCTTAAACCTTTGACAACACTCCATTCCCATTATCATCCTGGTGGCTTAGCTATCCACAGGAGCATTCAATGAAAATCACAGCCTCACAGTTACTTGCTTTTTTCCATTTCTTTCAGCCCCCTAATCCCTTGGCCACACTCTAAACCTTGCCATCCCCCAGAACTTCTCCTTTTCTGAAACTTTAAAATTCATTGTCCCGCTTCCTAGCTACCTTCACTGGTTGTGGTTATTCCTCATTCTGCTCTCTCTCCCAATACATTCCGCAGCCATATTGAAACCATCAGTTCCCTTCTCTCCCACTCTATCAGCAACTCTCTGTCTTTATGTCTTCTTCTAAGTAGCCTAGACCCCTTCTTACAATTGCCGTCAATTCTATTTGTCCTGTCAAACTTTAGCCTCAGATGAATCTGACCATCAGACTTTTCTCATTATATACTCCAACTGTTAAATCTTACAAAAGAAACTCACAACTTAAAACTTATAGCCTCCTACTTCTGAACTCTCATCAACATTGAACACATAATCAGAAGCTGTTTTACCTCTCAAGTTCCCTACATTATTTTTTAATTACCTAATTTTATTAAAATTTGGCAAAGCTTAAATGAACAATTTGTTGTTGATATTCTATGTGTTGACTTTCACAAATACTCTTTGTGAAGACTTTGAAACCATAAACATACTTTTTGTGTTTAAAAATGAAGAGATGAGGGCTGGCCCAGTGATGTTGTAGCTAAGGTCATGTGCTCCCCTTTGGTAGCCCAGGGTTCACAGGTCCCATCCCAGGCACGGACCTACATATTGCTCATCAAGCCACGCTGTGGCACCATTCCACATGCAAAGTAGAGGAAGATTGGTACAGATGTTAGCTCAGTGACAATCTTCCTCAAGCAAAAAAAGAGGAAGATTGGCAACAGATGTTAGCTCAGGGCTGATCCCCCTCACCAAAAAAAATAAAATAAAAAAATAAAAATGAAGAGATGCCATGCTCTATCTGGCATAATATTTCCCAGATCATGGATGGTAAACACACCTATTTTGCATGCCAATTTCAACTGCGTGGAGTGCCAGTGACTCATCTTTATTGGGTACTGGACACACTGTACAAAATTTGGTTAACAGGATTTAGATATAAAGGGTTAGGGAAGGCAGATACTTCACTGCTTAGCACAGTCTTTCAAGCAGGGCCTGGATGACATCGATTCAACCTTCAGGTTTCAGCTTAAATATAACACCTTCAAAGACTATCCACCTCTAGACTTGGTTAGATGTTCTCACCATGTGCTTCCCTATCATAGCTGCTAAATAGTCTCTTTTCTCCAACAGACTATAAGCTCCCTTAAGGAGAGACCCCACCTATTGTGCTGACCATTGTATCTTATGCTTAGGATAGTGCCTGGCACCTAGTAAGTGCTTAATAAACATTTGCTGAATAAATAAACTGTGTGGTCCCAACCTGCGTGTCCAAACCTGTTCTCTACATGTTCTTCCTGTTCTAGCCAAACTAGATCTCTTGTTATTCCCCTAAAGGCTCCACATTTCCCAGATTTCATACCTATATACTTATGTGGATTAGATTGTTCCCAGTACGCAAACCTAACATGCCTGATTTCCATCACGTATCCTTCAACGTCCATCTCCAATTCTACCTTCTCTAGGAAGCATTTCCTCATCTTCTCTTCCCATTTGGGACTCCTGAACATTTGATAACTTCCTTTTATATATTTTTAGAATTCGAAGCCACCTTAAATTTGATTTGATCCAACTCTGTAATTCAACATATGAGAAAACAGGGCCCCAAAGCATGTAGGGCCTTCCCCAAGGTGACTCTACTCAGTGGAGGACCTGAGCCTAGAGGTCAAATCTCCTGTGTTCATTCCATTGCACAATGCCACTTTCCTAAGGTAGATGGCCAACCTCACCAGTATCAGCTGTGAGTTCTAACTCATCTGATGGATGTGTGGATGTGCTAGTAAGTATAAATGATCACAGTAGGAATACTGACAATTTAAAAAATGCTGTCAGACTTTCTGGAAAGAATTACTTATGCTCAATGTATACTGTTTGTTAAATTAGGGTATCCATGTACCACAAGCGTCCACAGTGAGATACATCTACATTAAAGATTATAATGTTTGAAGACCATTTCTCACTTTCATGCAACTTGAATATATTCACCCCGATATTAGATTTTTTTTAAAAAGCACTTTAAAGCTGATTACATCATGGTGATATTGATCTCCAAAGAAAAGCTTTTATGAGACCTTAAACTAGAATCTAGACTGGAAATCATTTTGTAAACCAAACTACAGCTTTTATGGTAGAAGCACTGAGCAAAGGTTGAAGAGGCGTTTTTGTTGCAATATGTTTTCTGCGTGACCCCATGGCGATTTCCGAGTTCCCATCCCCACCCTGCTGCCTGCTTTTTCTTTCTGGTTTAACATGTTAACATATTTTGTTGTCGAAGTGCCATTTTTAGCAAAGATTGATTCAGAGCACCGTACAAAAGAAAACATAATAGCAATAGTCAAATACAGCGTTGTTCTCCCAGAGCCTGGCTTTTTGTATTTTCTGAGCATCTTAGCATAAACTCTGTCTGCTCTTCCTTATTAACTCCATCTAGCAAAAGCATACTCATTTTTCAAGGCCCAGCCAAGTTCATGACCGACTCAGAAGAATTTCTACTCAAATCAGTCAGCAGTGATTGCTCTGTCTGCTGCATCCTAAGAGATGGATGAACCCTTACGCTAGGAACAGCATGAATAAGCATAAATATTTTGAGACTGGCGGAACCTGCTTTTGCTGCTACCTATTTTGCTGAAATACTAAGTGGAGAAAATAGAAGAAATACTGTTAATTCTGTATAACTAGAGTTCTAAGATGGGGATGGTTGACAGTCTGGAAATTTCTGATAAACAGGAAGTTAGTGACTAGCTGATATTAGATGAAAATTTGGGCTAAGAAGACTTAAAGTTTGGGTTTCCTAAAACACTCCTGATACACAAACAAGTAGGGATAAGGGTTACTTTGCCAGAAGTTGGCACAGAAATAAAATTATCGTGGAAAAGGGGAAAGCAACGGATTAGAGGAAAGTAGAATGTATTAAATGCTGCTATGTGCCAGGAATTATTTTAAGCACTTTGTGTCATTTTATTTAATTCATATAACCATACTGTGAAACAGGTTGACTTGGCCAAAGTACCTGGTTAGCCTGTGTCTGTATAGACTGCTGGCCAGCAATTCTCATCACGTGTATGTATGTTTGTTGTTTGTTCTTTCCACTACTCCACACTGCCTGCATGAAAATGCAAAATAGACTATTTTCCTAGAGAACCAACAAATATGGGCAACATGGGAACTGCTGTAGTGATGGGCAAAGCTGTAGCTATGTGTCTGTGTCTTAGTCCGTTCAGGCTGCTATAAAAAATGCCATAGACAGGATGGCTTATAAACAACAGAAATTTATTTCTTGCAGTTATGGAGGCTGAGAAGTCCAAGATCAAGGAGCCAACAGATTTGGTGTCTGGTGAGAGCCCACTTCCTGGTTCACAGTCTGCCATCTTCCTGCTGTGTCCTCACATGGCAGAAAGGGTGAGCGAGCTCTCTGGAGTCTTTTTTATAAGGGTAAATAATCTCATTCATGACACTTAACCCTTATGACCTAATCACCTGCCAAAGACCCTACGTTCATACCATCACATTAAGAACGATGTTTCAACACAAGAATTTTGGGAGGACATAAACATTCAGTCTATAGCGAACTGCCACAATACAGTCCCAACAGCTAGCTAAAGAAGAAAAAGCTGGAAGAATTTCACAAGTTCAAAGCTTACTATTGATAAAAATAGTAATGAATTTTTGCTATTGCTTTACAATTGCAACAGTATTAATAAGCTAAGGTAAGCACAAATGGAAATTAAAATTTAATTCTAATATTAAATATAAAGTTCTGCAGTTAAAAGACATTTTATGAAATCCCAGTAAGACTACACAGAAGACATACAGCTTTATTTGATGTGATTACAACTCCAAAGGCCCAAAGTTTTTCTATGAAATATTGGTTCAGGATAAATGGGCACTGAGCAAATTTTAGATGTATAAGGCCATAAGGGACCAGAGTAAGTTAGTAAATTAATCTTCCTGCCTTGGGAAAGGACTTTCTTTAAATGCATCCCAATAATCTTTTTCTCCGGGCACTTGCAAATCTCAGAAAGAGAGAGAAAGAAAGAGGCCATATCTTCCACCAGAAAAGTTTTGGGTATATCTGACAAAGACTCAGAAATGGGAAATTTTTTATCATTTGGACACGAATTGACTTTTTTGTGGGTATTTCCAGTCCCCACAATATTTTCTTACTTGCTATGCTGGCTCCTCAGACCCACCCCACCCAGATGCATGAAGGGAAGCTTGCCCATGAGGCCCCGCCCACTGCTAGAGCCAGTCTGGTCATACATGCTGAGTCATGAGGCTGTAAGAATGCCCGGTGCCCTAGGACATGTCTTCAGTGTGGCTGAAATGGGTCCTACTCCAGCAGGAACACCAAATTCCATTCTTCTCTCCTGATCTCTTCCGATTTGCTAAGCTGAGGATTGTATTAATTTCCTAGGGCTGCCATACAAATTCCCACACATTTGGTGGCTTAAAACAACATACACTTATTCTCTCACTGATCTGGAGGACAGAAGTCTGAGATCAAGGTGTTGGCAAGGACTCGCTTCCTCCAAAAGCTCTGGAGGAGAATCCTTCCTTGCTGCTTCCAGCTTCTGGTGGCCCCAAGAGTTGCCTTGGCTGTGGCTGCATCCCTCCAGTGTCTGCCTTGTCTTCACAGGGCCTTCTCTGTGTCTCCAATCTCCCTCTGCCTTTATCTTGTAAGGACATCTGTCATTGGATTTAGAGTCCATCCACATAATTCAGAATGACGTCATCTCAAGATCCTTAACTTAATTATATCTTCAAAGATCCTTTTTACAAATAAAGTTACATTTACAGGTTCCAGGGGTTAGTACATGGACATATCTTTTGGGGGCCACTAGTCAACCCACTATAGGGATCTTGTTTCAGTCATGATTTCTTATGCCTGGATCCTGTTTCTCTTACCTTCAGCATCTGGGTGATACTTCTGGAACCTCATCACTGATACCACCCACTCCCACCACAAGTTTTTCTCCACCTAGAAACTCTACTCCCATGCTCCATCCATCCTATTAGACCCTTAAGCACCCCTGGGGTTAGGCAAGGCAGCATCCTTGCAAGGGCTTTGGAAGCAGAGGGTCTGGATTAAGAAGACCGGTTAGTACACCCATGTGCATAGCAGCACGTTCACAACAGCCAAAAAGGTGGAAGCAGCTGAAGCGTCCATCAACAGATGGATGAATAAGCAAAATGTAGCGTATACATACAATGGAGTATTATTCAGACTTAAAAAAGAAGGAAATTCTACCACAGGCTTCATCTTGAGGACATTGTGCTAAGTGAAATAAACCAGTCACAAAAAAGACAAATACTGCGTGATTCCACTTATATGAGGTGCTTAAGAGTAGTCCAATTCGTGGAGACAGACAACAGAATGGTGGTTGCCAGGGGCGGGGACGGGAGAATGAGGATCTAGTTTCATGGGTATAGAGTTACAAACTGAAGCTTACAAGATGAAAAGAATTCTGGACATCGGTTGCACAACCATGTGAATTACTAACCACCACTGAACTGTGCACCTAAAAGTGGTTAAGCTGCTAAATTTTATGCTATCTGTATCTTACCACAATTAAAGAAAAAAGTTTTTAAGAGACCAGTTATTAGACCCCTGTGAGCCTCAGTTGCTTTACCTGTAAAATGAAGACAACAGTGGATCTGTCCTAAGTTTGAAGTGAGAAGGAAACAGGATCATCCAGAATCTTCCACACAAACCGACTTGTCCGATCTACTCCTCACTTGCCTACTGGTCTCATTATCACAGCTGCGGTGGCTCTCGCTGCATCACCTCCATCAGCAGTTCTCTAGGATGCTGTCTCCTTACCGTGCTGTACCACGTTCAAAGCACTCACCACTCCGTGGAATTATTTTACCTGCTGGGCATTTACCCTTTCATTTGCTGTCTCCCTCCTGGGAGCAAGAATTTCTGTTCTAATTTATCGCGGCAGCCACAGAGCCTGGAACAATGTTGGTGCACAGTAGGTGCTAATAGGTACGATTTGAATAAATAAATTCTTTCTATTATGGTTATTGTCATTATTAGGTGACACTCAGATAATTTCCTTAGGCTGGAATATCCTAAAGGATAAAATAACCTGACGATAAAATTATCTGAAATGATTCCCAGGTCCAGCCCTTGCTGAATCAGAATCTCCAGGCAAATTCCCAGGAATCAGTATTTTTAAACAAGGCCCCTGGTGAACTGTGTACACCCGCAATGTGGTTACTGCACCAGCAAGCTTGCTGCAAATGTAGCCTCAGGCCCCCTCAGAGGCACTAAATCAGAATCTGTGTTTTAATAGGATTCCCAGGGGATTCATATGCACATTGAAGTTTCAGAAGCACTAGTTTAAGCTATATTCTCTCAGAGTTTGCAAACCTCGCGGATTACCAGAACTACTTAGTAAAACTGGAGTGAGGCCTGAGAAAAGGTGCATTTTTGTCTTCCGAGCGATTCTGATGGTGAGCCAGATTTAGTAGTCACTTGACTAAATCAGTAGTTGCCGCTTGACTCTTATTCTTCAGATACTGATTAGCCCACTCCATCACTTAAAAAGAGAACGAGCCCTTGTGCTCTTGGAAAGATGTCATCCAGTTCTACGCCCAAAGCTGTAAGCATATTATCAACAAACTAAGCAACCAACTAACTGAAAGTAACTACTGTAACCAGCACAGCCAGTCATGGATTCTGAAGGACAGTAGATGATGCTGGGGAACTTTGGTGGCCCCTAAGGAGGTGGCTTCCAGCAGTCAAAAATGAGAGTCTCTTCCCAGGACTGTGACAAAATGGTTTTGGGGGACAATCTGAACGTTCAATCGAGCTTTACTGTCAGTTTTCCAAATATTCTAAGAAGAAATTTACTCCTGCTCCCTCTCATACCCCATCCCCTTTTTTTTTTTTTTGAGGAAGATTAGCCCTGAGTTAACATCTGCTGCCAATCCTTTTGTTTTTGCTGAGGAAGACTGGCCCTGAGCTAACATCCGTGCCCAACTTCCTCTACTTTATATGTGGGACGCCTACCACAGCATGGCTTGCCAAGTGGTGCCGTGCCCGCACCTGGGATCTGAACTGGCAAACCCTGGGCCGCCGAAGCAGAAAGAGTGCACTTAACTGCTGCGCCACTGGGCCAGCCTCCCCCGCTCCCCATCCCTTTTTAAAAATAGGTTTTTTTATTATTCAGTAAAGTGGAGCAAACAGATCAGAAGATTGCCATTGAAAAGATATTATGTTACTCACAGTTCTCAAGAGGAGGGGGCACGCCATGTCACAGGGGTCACAGCGGGAGCACCAAGGTCAGTCAGGAGGCAGACGGAGAGGAAGGAGAATGGGCGTAAAGCCTTTATTGTGGTTTCTCTGCAGAAGAAAGAGGCAAGGTAGGGTAAGCTGGCTTAGGATTGGCTAGCCTGAATAATTTCAGCAGGCTCTGGGGCACAGGGCTGTCCCTAGTTGTCTGGTACCCAGCCCTGGACTGATTAGGGCAGGGGGATAGTGGCCCAAAGTGTGAGAGATAAAGGAGATGGTTGGGGTCTGGACTCTGGATTTTTTGGTTCGTGGTTCAAAAGCACACTAGCTGGTGAGTTATTTATTGTCTCAAGGAATTGGGTAACCCTGGGAGGGGCAGTCCCTCCAGGGTGGGCAAGGCCCGGTATACCAAAGCATCAGAAGACAGAAAATAAAAGACATGGTTAATACAACCCCTGGCCCCATCACACTCAGTTAGCCAGGAGCAGAAACATTCCTTTGGCCAACCATAGAATAACACCGCCTTATAGGCAGAAAATACTTCTCCTTACTTCTATCATACCCGTCCTGTCCAGCATGCCATTTTTCACCATCTCCATATTTAACATAATAATAATTATGATTTTGGAAATGGAGATGTCATTCAACTTTAACATTTCACACAACGTTACTCCCATGAGCACTGGCAGGATTTGCAGTCGAGGTCCCATGTTTTAAGTTTTCTCAAACAACTGATTTTGCTACTACCCAATTTGGGCTCGTCTGCTCACAACAAGACATGCCAATAGTCAGGAGGCAAGGTGGTAGGAGAGAGAGGACTTTATTCCAGCTTGCTAGCAAGAAGGAAGATGGATGATTCCTGTCCAAAAGACCCATCTCCCAGAATAAAGACTACAGGGCAGTTACATACGGGGCTATTCTCCAGGTGGAGGAGGCGCTGGTCCCTGGGTGGGGCAGACATCTGGTCCCAGTTCCTGATAGTCCTTTGTTTTACTGGATGTGCATCAGAGACTGGAGCAGCTGCCCTATACCCTGATCTTTCAGTTGCCATTGATGATGGCTGTCAGCATAGGCTCTCTGCCTGGGGGTCATCACATTCCTAAGGAACTCAAAAGAACAAAGTTATCATCTTAGAACAGCTGGGAGGGGCCACAAAATCTACAGAGCATGGCTGGGCTAGTTAGTCAGATGTCCTTTAAAGTTACAATATGGTTTCTTTTCTACAATATGGCTTCCCTTATGTCAACCTTGTCTGGAGCTGGTATCAATTTTTCTCAACCATTCCCTTAACTAATGTCAATGTAAAGGTTAATATAAGCTATTTCAGATAACTTTTCACTCTGCTTCTTTTCTAAAGGGGAATTTGGCATCATTTGTAGTTTGTCGCCCTGGGCTCAGGCATCTGATAACTCTGTTTGGTTTATGTCATAGACTTTGATTAAATGGTCCTGGGAAAAATGAAACTTAATCACAGTCCTTTCCCTTTTCTCCTCTGGTTGAGGAATAAAGTGACAGAAGGTTAAAGTCACTCCAAAAGATTCTTGAAACATATCCTTGAAGCTCAAGAAAAGTGACAGGCATTGCCTTTTACATTTCTTCATGATTTATAACGTCAGATGCGAAAACACTGTGTAATGGCTTTCCATCATCTTCTTTTACTCAGAATGGCATAACACACATTTCTTTCTGAATTTTGGTTTTAAAGTGGACGTTCAAGGCCACTGACATTTATTAACTTAGGCAGAGATTACTATCCTGGTAATAATCATCTAGTTCTTCTACTGCTGATCTTTTATTTTATCCCCAAAGCAGTGGTCAGAATTACATGCTCCATCCATTGTTTAGGTCTGAATTCAAAATAGTGTGCCACAGACCTTCTTTACTCTGTTTACTTTTTAAGAATAATTTCATTCTATGGACAACAATGTGTGCAATTTAAACATAAAAATCTGCATTGTTTAGATAACCATACTGACATTTCCAACTCTTGGAGGATGTCCGATTATAAAATATGAAGCTCATGTTTGGATCATCAATCTGCCTATGCAGTGGGACTCCCAAACCCCTTTTCCCCTGAAACATAGTCTCCACCAAGGTTAGGCTCACACTGGAAACTTACAAGTGAGTAATGCATCTCCCGCAGTCAAAGCCAAATAAAAGAAGCCCACGATATGTATATTTACATACCATTGCTGTGAAAAGCATTTTACCTAATAGCTACATGGGAAAAAAACTAAGCACTTTCATTCTTAATAGAGAAATCAATCTTCATTGATCCGTTGCCTACAAGCTAACATAACAAAATAGAAAAACAATTTTACACCATCTCCTACTCAAACTCCAGCTCCAGCTCTCTCTTTTCCTTTTCCATCAACTTTATAAGAAAAGTGATCTATATAGTTGCTTTGTTTTTCTCCTCTCTAGCTCAATATAGATAATCTACAATGAGCTTGTTTCTGGACCAAGTGTCTCTTTTAAAGATAACTACTTTCCTGTTCTAGTTTTAAAAGATCAGAAAATTCACAGAAGAGGAAATACACTGATAAACATGTCAAAGCAAGATAAAGCATGTAATTAGGTCTGGCACATGAATACTCTACTACTACTCTCTTAGCCATCTGGTGTTTATGCCTGCCCAGATTCCATTCCTTCTCTGGTAATATCATCCTGATTTTCTTTTGGGAATCCTCTGACAGCTCCCACTCTTAAACAAGAGATAGACAATGTAATCCTGGTTTTGCCAATGATAGTGCAGCACCTTGTGATTGGTTTAAGGGAAGTCATGGGACTCAGACTAGGCCAATCAGAAGCAATGCAGGAATTTTGCTGCAACTTTTGGGAAGTTCTCTTCCATTGAAGTTGGTAAACTGTGTGAAAGAAAACCTTAGTGAAACTGGTGGACAATTTGATATCATTAAGGGAGAGCTGGTCTGAGAAAGGGGCAAAAAAGAGGAAAGCAAAGTCAAGAGATAAAGAGAAGTTTCTGAGGACATAATTTTTTTTTTTTTTTGGTGAGGAAGATTTACCCTGAACTAACATCCGTGGCTGATCTTCCTCTTTTTTTTTTTTTGCTTGACGAATATTAGCCCTGAGCTAACATCTGTGCCAATCTTCCTCTACCTTTTGTATGTGGGATACTGCCACAGCATGGCTGATGAGGGGAATAGGTCCACACTCAGGCTCCGACGAACCCACAGACTGGGCTGCTGAAGTGGACTGCGTGGAACTTCAACCACTTAGCCATGGGCCAGCTCCTGAAGACATCATTTTAACCCTGGGGTCTGGTCCTGCCGGGAGATCCACCTACAGCATTTGACAGCTTTGCTTCATCCTTTTTATGTTTTGTTTTCATTGTTAAAGCCAGTCAGACTTTCTATCTATCACTTAGACTGAAAGAACTGGACTAATATGGATATCATCAAGTGTTGGTAAAGGTGCCAGGCAATGGGCATGCTGGTGGGATGGTTAATTGCTATAATTTTTTTGAAAAACATTTTTTTGATCTTACAAACAGCATGTAAAACCTTTGCAACTAAACACAAAGAAAATAAAAAAATAAAAGTAATTCAAGGGCTAAATATCCTTTCAAATTCTCATTCTATTTACAATCATGCAATCATTTGACAACTCCCTCTTGAGCTCCGTTTTCTTGACTTCCATAACCATCCAATTTCTTGAATCTCCTCCTAACCATTTCAAATATTTCTCTTTGATTTTATCCACAATCTTTTTTCTTTTGCTTAAATTGTAGTATCCCAGAATTTTATCCTCAATTCTCTAGTCTCCTAACTCCGTGTGCCCTTTGTGGGTGGCCATATTATTCACATACCTTTTCTAAATTTCCAGTCTCCATCTTTTACTTAAAATTCAGACAGTTTTTTCCATTGAACTATTGGCTACCACCATCTGGATGGCCTTAAATTCACTATGCTCCAAAGTATATATATTTTCTTTTCTCTCTAATCTGCAACTCATCGTGCCTTCCCTTACTACTGGGGCCAACTGTCCAAGTCAAAATCTTTGGTGACATCCTTGATTATTTTCTTTAATTTACTTCCCCACATCCTATGGATTAACAAATCTTGTTAATTTGCCTCCTAAATATTCCTCACATCTCTCGTCTCTATTCTCCTTGATACTCTTTTGTTAAGACTTCCATCACTTCTCCTTTAGACCAAGATTCTCAAACCCAAGTGTGCAAAAAGAAACATCTGGAAAGCTTATTAAAAATGGAATCCCTAAGCTTAATCTTTCAAGAGATTCTGATGAACTTGGTCTGAGATCCCACTCAGAGAAACCCTATCTTGACTGTCATAACAGGCTTCTAACCACACTGTCGTGAATGTAACCATTTTGATCATTTTATATGTTGACCTGCTTGAAGGCATCCAAAGGCTCCCCATTGCCCACAAGATAAACTACAAACTCCTTATTATGGCATACCCTGTGCTTTCAAATGGCAGCTAACCCCTCCAGTCCCATCTCTCTACTCCCCAGATAAGCCATCTGTCTGAAGAAAATGTCTCTGGAGAGGTCTTTCCTCCTCCTTGTAGCTTAGTTCAACCTCATAATAACACAGGGTTCTATTATCTAGTGAACATGATAGGGTGCTTGTAGGTGCCAGGCTCAGGGCTAAGTTCTTATCTACATTATCTCATTTAATTCATATCACAACCCTGTAAAGTAAGTGTATTATTATTATTACAGTTTTACAGCTCAGTGAATCTGCGGGTTATAGAAGTCACTTGCCCATGGTCACACAGCTATTAATTGCTGGAGTGGGCCTCTAAACCAGAGTACTAGACTACCCATCTGGTCACAGGCTTGCCACACCTCTGAAATATGAGCTCCTCAAGGGGGCCCAAAGGGCGGGCAGGGTACTCAACCCCAACACCAAGCTTTCACATGGGGCATTCAATTTGTGCAGTTGACTTTCTGAATGAATGAATGCTAGGAGGGAGAAAGAATAAAGAAGGAAATCATCATGTTTATTAGCCTCTATCTCAAAATGTGATTTCATTTTCAGGAATATATTTTCCTTACTAATAAAGCTACCTGTAAAACTGCCATTTTGAGAGGCATTTAAAACTCATTCTATATTTTTACTGAAAATTTTTTTGGGGGTGAGGAAAACTGGCCCTGAGCTAACATCTGTTGCCAGTCTTCCTCTATTTTGTTGCTGGGACACTGTCTCAGCATGGCTTCATGAGCAGTGCATAGGTCTGCACCCAGGACCTGAACCTGCAAATCCTGGGCCTCTGCAGCACAGCATGTGAACTTAACCACTATGCCACCTGGCTGGCCCCTTAACTGAAATTATTGTAGATTCATATGCAGCTAGTTATAAGAAATAATTTAGAGAAATCTTGTGTATCCTTTACCCAATGTTCCTGGAAAATAACATCTTGTAAAACTATAGTAGTTTCACAATCAGCATATCAACATTGACACTGTCAAGATAAAGAACATTCCATAACCAAAAGGATCACTCTTGTCGTCCTCGTACAGCCATAATGCCCTTCCCCCCGTCCACTGCTCTCTAATCTCTTCTCCATTTCTATAACTTTGCCATTTCAAGAATGCTATAGAAATGGAATCGTACAGTATGAAACCTTTTTAACTGTTTTTTTTCAGAGTTCTTTATATAGTCTCAGACACCAGTAATTTGTCAGATATGTAGTTTGTAACTATTTTCTCCCAGTCTGTAACTTGTCTTTTCACCATCTTCACATAGGTTTTAAAATAGAAAAAGTTTTAAATTTTGATAAGCTGTAATTTATCAACTTTTCCTTTTATGGATCATGGTTTTTGTGCCAAGTCCAAGAACTCTATCCAGCCCCAGATTCCAAAGATTTCCTTTTATATTTCTTTCTAAAAGTTTTGTAATCTTACATGTAAGTCCCTGATCCATTTTGAGTTAGTTTTTGCACGAGGTGTAATGTTGAGTTCAAGGATGATTTTTATGTGTGTGGAAGTCCCATCGTTCTAGCACCATTTGTTGAAATGACTATCCTTCCTCTATTGAACTACTTTTGCAACTTTGTCAAAAATGTGAATCTATAATTGTCTCAAAATAAATGTTTAAAATGTGAAAAAACCCTGTTCAGCGGTGATGAAAATGTTTTGGAACTAGACAGAGATGATGGTTGCACAACATTGGGTAGGTACTAAATGCCGGTGAATTGTATACTTTAAATTGGTTGATTTTATGTTACGTGAATTTTACTTTAATTAAAAAAAAGTGAAAACAAAGCTTATCCTAGCTAACTTTCCAACCAACATTTTATACAATTCAAATACGTTTTTCAAAGGCTGTGTATAAAAAGCTCTTTTTATATCATCATTGCGTCTATTCTTTTGTGTTTGGTTACAGTTTCCAGATCCTTCATTGCTAGTTAGGTAACAAACTAATGCGTAGCCTCCGAGGTAAACGTATTTAACAGAGAGCCAACATGTGGGCAACGCGAGCAGCAGCAGTTTTTAGTAGACCCAGTATTCTTGGCACTCAATCCCGGCGTGTCCTTAGTCATTCTTCGAGCATCATTCATATCCTCACTTGTCTTCATCCTTCTGAACTAAAATGCCCTAAACAGAACACTGCATTATATCATGTGGTGCTCACTGCCCTTTTCTCTGAGCACACAGCCCTGGAAGAACATATTTTATCACTTTTCTGGCAGGGAGTTCACGGGCCTCTCCTAAATGAAAGCAACACAGTGCGTCAAGGGCACAGAGTCTAAGAACTCTGTGACTTGCTGAATTTCTAGACAGTGTTGTACTGAAACTTCCTTCCATATAACCACTTTAATTAACAGGGAAGGGGCCCACATTTAGATCTGGAAAATTCCTGATCCCAAGGAATCTTGGAGATGACCTGACGGTTCATATTATCAAGACTTAGCTTCAAACACCCAGTGAGATATTTGCCTCCTGATCATGTTCAAATGGCCAACAAATGAAAGTCTCAAAGACTCCACATACAGCATATTTTTAAATATTCTTTGTGAGTCTTTTACTTTTAGGTCATCTAACTCAAGATACCCTGGGCATGATCACTGAGAATTACAAATTTGGTTCAGAAAACATGGCAAACTAGAGCCAAGTTTTGACGTGATAAAGTGTCCTCTACTCCACTATCTCCTCATACCACAGAGCTGGAATGATTAGAAAGGAGATATTTGCATTTCTCTATGGAATAAGCTCTTCCCGGCTCCTAACATCCTGAACCTAGATGAATTGGGAAACAATAAAAGTAACAATATCTCAACCTGCTTTTAATTCTAATCTTCTGTCACTGTTCATATGTCAGTATTTGTCATTTCCTCCTTTAAGCTTTCACAGCACCCCCATCAGGAAAGGCTGCGCCATCTCCTATTAACGTATTTACCTTTATTTCCCCCTTCGTGTTTTCATGAAATTTCCAAAATAGTTTTCTCATGTTGTGCTTTGCTGAATATGTGTATTCCAAGAAAATATTAACAAATATCTTCTAGTAAGTTTAGGAAACACGGCATACCATCTCTCTCCTCCAAGGTCATGATTTTCATAATTACATTAAAAGGTCAGAGAAATCCTACATTAAAGAAACCTGTTTAATTCTGTGTTTCTTGAACTTATTTTGACCACGAAATACTTTGTGTGTGTGTTTATGTTTGTGTGTATCTCACTGAACGGCATCTCTGCAACAGTGGGGCCTGGAGTGCTTTTCTAAAACAAACAGCCTTTGCTTGCGGATTCCATTTTCTTTGTGTTCCTGCATTAAATTTGCAATCTCAGAGTACACCAGCAATCTCCACAAAGTAAAATCTAGTTATCGATTTTTGTTTCCTCCAATGATTATTTCTTTTGACTTTTCAGAGGTAGCCTACACAATCGACAGCATACACATTTTTTAGTCCAAACTTCTTAGCCTGGCATTCAGAGACCAACAGCATCCAGACCCAACCTTCTTTTCTAGCCATATCTCTTTCTAATCTACAAATCTTAATCCTCTCTCCAGACTGTTCCACTCACCATCTCACCAAAGTATCTGTTGCATTTGCATCTCACTGCACTCATTCATGCTGTTCTCCCTAACATGGTTGCCATTCCCTTCTATTGCTTAATCTTAGGCATCCTGAAGGCTGACCTAGCCTTCTCTCATCATTTTTGTCTTTTCGTATCAGTGTCTTCCCCTTCTAGACTATAAATGCAATAAGGGCAAGAGTCATATATGTGTTTCTAAATACTAAATATCCAGCTTAGTTCAGTACCTGGTAAGTAATTCCTAGATGCCCAATAAAGAGATGTTGCACTGAATCTAAATTCTTTGAATTTCTCTAGTACACATTTCTCATTGCCTTGCCTCTCATTTTGTATTAGTGTGTATTGTCTTATGTAGGTAGTTACCATTTTGGTTTTTGTACTGTGTTAACCACCTATATATACCAAGTTCTTTAACTGCAAAGTTTGGGAATTATATGCATTTATAACACCCTCAGCAACTAGGACAGGGGCTTATACATAGCAACCATTGAATAAATCTTGATAGATTGCCTAGCTAATTCAGGGAACAGCACAAGTCCCATCTTTCTATCGAGCCTATGAATTCTTAAAGGGTGAAAAATCCATGTTTCATGGATTTTTGTCTCCCAAACAGGTGAGAACATGATATGAATTGGTTAAATTTAAACGGATAGAAACTGAAATGGTCATACTACATTTCACTTTATTATTATTGACATTTATGATACAATGTTACTATTATAGTCTTTTATGCAGCCAAAAATAAATGATATACATAATACACTTTGATCACTGTAAGCATACATAAAATACTGAGTGATTGAAACTATGTTACATGCATATTTACAAAGAAAAATAGCCTACTATAACAACACATTCAGCTGAAATTTGTCATTATATTTTGAATGTTATACAATGTTAAATATGGATAGATTCAAAGGAATTACTATTTATAGAACCAATTTGATATTTTATTATTTAAAATAATGAATACTATGTAAATGAATACTTATAAAAATATTTTTTAAGCAAAAAGCTATGTTCTACTTATTTTCTTTTTTGTACTTGGCAGTTACAAAAATATAGATTCATCTGGAACTCTAATAAATTTGCTTGAGGCATTAGATATTCAAATTTAAATGTATGTTTTCTAAAGCATTTTACCGACTTAGTATTCTTGACTTCATACTGTATATATACCTACATGGTATTAGAATAGGTTTGTATTACAAATAATGTCATTTCAAGTAAAAGATACAGGCAGTCAGTAACACAGAAGAGATATGTGAAGGTTGTCCAGCCAAACATATCTGACACACAAATGAAGCCCACCGGCCATGACTTGTACAAAGCGAATTCTCAAACACATTCGTTGAATGAATACACTAGTAGATGACATTTATTCTGTTATTTGCACCCCAAGCTAACTATCCAAAGATTTCTATTTCTAGGACAAATGTCACTTAAAAATTCAACAATTTTGTTCTTAATCAGCTACTTCTTCAGGATGGCAAAGCCAGGCAAATTGACTTGGGATCAAGTAGCAAACTAGTGGCAGTGATCCAAAGATGCACTACCAGGTATGCTTTCTGCATATTTAGACAGCTCTGATGTCCACAGAACAGACATCCAATATATTGAACAACTCCATTTTACATATCTTCATACAAAACAAGAAAAAAGAATCCAAGTAAGTTTTATAATGTATTTTCATAAAGACAAAAAGTAGGAAATATATATTTATAAATGTATATATAGATGTAGCTATCTATATCTTAGTAGACTTAGTAGATTTTAGATCTCTCTTCTCAGGGAGAGGGGCAAGCCATCCTGAGTGAAGCGGGCCACATGTCTATGTAACAACAGCTAGAGGATGCACAGCCATCCTTCCACAGTCTTCCTCGCATGTGCAACTTGGGGATATGAATGCTAAGAACACTGTTAAAGGCAAAGCTCTGAAGCAGGAAAATTTTTCTAAAACCAAAGACTCACCATAATAACTATTACGGGATGCTGCACCGAGGAAGACTGTGGCCACTACATATGACAGGAATTAGTCTGAGCTCATTCTTAGCCCAGACTCCTCTTGTAACTTTTCCCCGCTTATTGCCCTCCATGGAGGGTGAAACTTTTCTGAGGCCCATCCCTAAAACGACAAAAATTTGCCAGAAAACAGAATATTTTTCTTAATCAAAGTTTAGATCATCCTAAGCCATTTCAAAAGCTTTTGCTTTCATACTTAAGCAGGACAACTGACAATTCATTCAACAAACTGGTTAACATATATACATGTTAATAAAATGACTACTGTTGGCTTTGAGAAAGTAATTAAACTATAATTTACTACAATAATTCACTTAAAATAAGTTTTAAAAAATTAAACATAGGTTCTAAAAATTCAGAAGCAATTTAGTCATATACCAAAGGTTAGTTTCAATATTAGTAAATACCACTAGTGAAGAAAATCTAAAAACGACCTTTAAAGTAAAATGTAAAGTAAAATAAAGTTATTCATTTTAAATTGCAATATTATGTTTTTCAAAAATAAACTTGAATAAAAATATGCCTGCTAATCTGCGCTAAATCATGCTACAAAGGAAAAGATCTACAAAAACTAATAAAAAAAGTTTTAGTATTTTAAAGACACATGTATTATTTTTAAATACATAGAGTAACTAACTCTCAACTGAATGTTTCCAGTCAATAAATATTAATTTTGACTATAACACGTATGTGCCCAAAGGGTTGAAAACAGTTTTTTTTCTTAAATTAGTTAATATGCCCCTCAGGATTTGTTTACCCATTCATTTCCTTGGGTTTTACAGTCAGTGCCAAGGTCAACTTCATTTCATTCTGAATTTAACTAATACAAAATTTAAATTAATAGAATCAGAATCAATCTCAGTACAATGGCATATATCTTATAGTATCATGAGAAATAAACCTAATTTTAAATTGAACATTGTTGCTGCAAGAAAAATGGCCATTGAAGGCACTGGGAATCTGAGACATCGCAAAAATATGATTTAAGGAGACAGAAAATAATGTGAGACTTCTAGGATTGGGATATTGGTTCATAAAACAAAGCTTAGACTCTAAAATCAACATTACATATCCATTATAATGAAAACTAGTAGGGAATTTCTTTCTTTCTCTCTTCCTCTGTTTCTTCTTTCTTTCTTCCTTGTTAAATAGTAATGAAAGTAGATGTAAAATTCTTGTCTCCTCCCATTGCTCATACTTTTAATATTATATTAAATTTTGTAATATTTAATATTAGAAAACTTTATAAGATATAACGGAATGTTTAAGATGTATTGATTATGAATTACTAGTTAACGATTATTTTTGCATCAGGTCTCATGTTAAGAACCAAAATTTCTATGCACAACCTTCCCTTTTAGGTGGAGAGAGGCAGCTGTCCAAACCCAGAACGTGGAAGAACTGTTAGCAGGCTTCAGGAACATTTAAAGGTACACTGGTTGCAGAGGAGCATGTCAGCATTTAAGTAAACGCCATTCAAAAAACTCAAGGCCAGTTAAATGTCCAATGTCACACAGAGGTATGTTGTGGTACTGAAAAATTGTCTTCATCCATTCATTTATTAGACATTTTTTACTGTTATCATTGTTGTGGGATCATAGCCAAATTTTACGTGATGTACAATTCCAGACTTTCCAAACATATCTAAAACTGTTCTCTTCAATTATGAGGAATCTAATCTATATTTTTTTCAGATTGCAACGGCATTGGGTTACCTCAAAATGCATATCCAAAATGGTAAAATGTCCAGGAGATCCTACGATTCTCATATCTTAAAAAGATTTTACATATTTCCATTACATATTTTAAATATTTCCATTCAGTCTTTTTCTCAGTATAAGATGTATAATTTAACGGCAACAGATCCCACTTAACTCCAACTTTACTAACAAATAATTGGTAATATTACAATAGTTCTTATATTAACAATGAGAAGCAGCATAGTGTATTCAGGAGGCAGACTTCCTGGGTTCAAACAAATCCTGGTTCTGTCACTTGTCAGCTGTGGGGTCTTGGGCAAGTCACTGGGTTGTTCTTTGCTTCAGCTCTCCAACTGTAACATGGGGGTGATGAAAAGAGTACCACCCCACGTCGTTGTTATGAGGATCAGTGAGGCAAAAACAGCGAAGTACGGGTAACGTACTCAGAGGTAATGCCCGGCAACTAGAAACTACTTGAGTGTTAGCTACCATTCTTATCACAGTCAAAAATCACAGTGACTGCTGATAATGAGTCATTACTAACTTCTGAGCATTTAACAAATGCAGAGCACTCTGACAGATGATACACTTACACTGTTTAAGCCTTAAAACAATGTTAAGCACATCCTATTATATAGAGATTACATCCTTAAAAATATGCTAATCTGTGAATACTAAAATAGCAGATAATTTCCCCAACGAAACACAACAAAGTACAACTGAAATGTTTAGGCGACCCCTTCGTGCCTCTAATGAGGATGGACTGCTTCCAGGATGATGGCTAGGAAACAGTAATAACAATATGAAAAGTACTTGCTAGTTAATCAGTTTCCTTCATTCATTAGCCCTGCAGTAAATGTAGTCAAAGTTTCAGTACAGGAAAGTCACAATTTACTAATGTCATGGACCGTCAGGATCACTTGCTGATAACATCAAGAATATTAAATCTCTGAAAGTTAAGGATATACTTAATAGACGTACATTAAGGTCATATCTTCATTCAATTCAAAGTGTTCAACTTCTTCTTTGAAAATTCTGATGTTGGTCTTTATTTTTCATTCTACATATGGACTTATCACAAAAATCTTTGAGTGCTTCTGTGCCAAATAACAATTATTCCCTTGACCAGTACATAAACACCTCATACATATATAACATGGTATTTCTATTATTCAATACACAACTGCTAGTGATGAAGGTTTTTAATGACAATTTGAAAATCACTATCAAATTTCAGAAATTAAAATTTAATAATAGTTTGTATATACTTTAGTTATGAAAAGCATTTCACATACTAAATAAGTCTAAATCTGTATAATTATCACAACCATAGTAAGGGCATTTTAATTGTTTTGAAAATTATAGATTTAAAATCAGTATTACTGTATTTATGATGCTAAAAAACAATGTTATTTTATCAATGTAAAAATGATAAACATTACGTACACTTTAGAATGAAAACAGAATACACCTGTGCTTCCGTAAATTAAGGTCTGTAACAGTCTTTTTAAAGTTTAACAAATAAAGCTTTATTTTCATATCTTATACATTTACCTTGATAGAAAAATACTGAGCATGGTGTATTCTCTTAAGAGTCTGATATCTCATGTGAAAGCCTTGCTAAAACGAAGAGTTTTAGGTATCTTTCTAAGTTAAAGACTGAATTTTTAAATAGGCTTATTTTTCCCTCTTTCACCCTAGTCTCCTCTCCTGTCCCTCCCTGATCCCCTTCTCTCCGCACCCCCTGGCCACCCATGGCATAGAACCAGCATACATGGCCCAAGGAAGCCAGCCCATTTCAGAGACCAACGACAACACCGGCTCGCTGGGACTGTCTGTGAGCATAAAGGATATCTGGAAGCAGCTGGAAGAAGGTCTTGCTGGAGGCCTCAGTTAGCTCTCTTCTCTACTGGGAAATATGCCCTTAGGAGAAAGAGCAAAGGGTGCTCGTCACCTCCCACACAGAAACGACTTCCTCTGATGCAAGCGGGAGACTGAAAACCTACGGCACCCAGTTGACACTGTCTGTAACATTTTTGTAGGATGATCTGGAAAGGGCGGCCACGTTTCTTGAGTGACAGACTTCTTCAAATGGAAATAGCCATTATTACATGGTTACATTCGGAGACGATGAAAACAAACACCACAAAATAATTTTAATAAATGGGAGAAGAGGCACGATGGTTAACTTCATCTCTGATATTTTTTCTGTAATTTCCATGGATGAATTTTACTCTAAAAATGAACAGTTCATGTCAAAACAGAGAGAGATCAGTTTGCAAAGTGGAGCTGTCTGCATGAAGTCCTACCCATTTCCACCACAAATATCTAAGTACAAGCTGAACGTTTGTTATTTACACGATGGGGAAAGATTTAGAGAAAAAATGCATTCCTTTATCGTGGGTGGAGAAGATTCGCCAGCGTGTCCTTTGTCTAGCCCAGTGCTCAGAGCTTCTGCTTGTCTGGATCCTTGGGATTTCTCTTCATTCTTCTCCAGCCGCGGGAGGTGGCTCACACAGCTTGTACAGCCTAGAAAAGGCAAGGGAAAGAGTGACAGTGGTCCAGCGTATTGACATTACCTGAGATGTTTCTATTTTTATAAAAAAATACATTGACAACAATTTCCTTGTTTGAGAGTCATGATCGTATTGCCTATTTCCCTAAAAACTGCATATGAATTAGCGAACTCCAAAATTTCCTTTCTATTATTTAGAAAACACCATTGTCTCTTTGCACATCTGGATGACTATCGATTAACAAATGCTGCCAATTTTACACCAGCTGCTTCTGCTTCAGTGCTGCCAACCCCAGCTGTTCACCTTACTGGTAGCAAAATTGATTTTCCGAATTCTAGGATACGATATTATTATGATAATTACCATCACGTCTATCATGATTATATTGTAGCCAGATAGTACCTATCTCAAAGGGGTGTACTTATTTGCTGACCAGTTTTAGAAATTTGCTTCATTTTGTACCACCCCACTGGTGCAGGCAGTTGCTTAGGGATAGGCTGACGTGGCAGAGTCCTGTGGCCTGAATATGAAAGGCACAATTTGCTGGTGTTTCCTAAGGAAGATCCACCCAGCTCTGCCCATCCCCTACTCACCAGTCAATAGAATCAGGTGGAGACTCAAGTGGGTCAAAAAATCCATTTGAACTAGTGAACTAGAGCCTGGAGATGCTCCCTCATTACATCCCAGGTCTACTTGTTTGAGACCATGTGGCACTGAGGCAAAGCTCGGGGGACCAAACTAAGATTACACAAACTCTAGGGCTCCACATTCTCTGAAATGGTTGAACCCTAATTCCAGAACCAAAGTGAAGAGGGACATAACAGACGTAACAGCAACGGCACAGGGATACCCATGATTTAAGGCATAGCCTGAGCATGTATCAGCTGACCTAAAGTGGCTGGCGGTTGGACTATGCCTGTCATCCTCAGAAGGGCCCATGGCCATGCCGGGCAGACTTCAGAGCTTAGTCTGATGATCTGAAAATATAAGGTGCAGATTTCAACTTTGCTCCTTTTTAAAAGCACTCCACACCTAGTGGCAGCTGTGGGAATTCACTCCCTTTTACACCTAAAATTGAACACACTTTAAATGACTTGTTGACAAATTCAGCAAATTATGAGTTTCCTCTCCCTTCAACATTTAATCTCATGCTAATTCTAAATCGAAGAAGCAAGAATGAGAAAGATTCAATATTGTGTTGGAAACCTGGTTAACAAAATGGACTTTCCTGGTCTGGAAACACATAGAAGAAGTTATTGCCTCGGGAGGTTTGCAAAATGCATTTCAAGTCTGAAAGGTGGTTAATACTCTGCATGTCGGCTCCATGGAAGAAAATGAATCCTGAAATAAGGACATCTCACATCAGAAAAGCATATTTCATTCTTCCCGGAGAAAAGAATACATTAAATTGAGCTGGTCTACTTCAAAGCTGCTTTTGCAGCTGAAGGGTATAGCGTTGTTTCAAATTGCATTCCCAGAGCTGGAATAATGGAAGGCTTGGCAAGTTCTCTTCCTCTTTAGTTTCTATCCTCTTACTTCCCTGACAGTGCTGCCAAACGAGTGAAAAGCACAGTGGCCCTACTCAGGGCGAACAGACAGTAAGCTGGGTGGCAAATGCCTCACCCTGTGAGATCTGAGCCATCACAAACCATTACCTTCCACTGCACCTAATGTAACTAATGCCACTGGGCAGAGGAGTCTCTGAAATGTCTGCCTTGCAAATTGGTGAAAAGGCTGCTCCCTGTGACCACCTAATGAAGTAATAGCTCTGTGCACTGTGGAGCTGGGCAGACTCAGCTTCAGTGAGGCTTCCTGGAAGGGACTCGGGGTTATTTGAGTTCAGACACATTTGTAATGGAAATTGCGGGGCTTTGGGAATTTACAATGGGCAGAGGAAGTTTGGAAGTAAAATGGAACAGGTAAGAGCTGGACTTTCGCTCTGCACCGAGGCATTTGGTTTTTGGCAGCTAAATTCTTAGGTAACAGGAGGCCTTAGTTGGCCCAACGTTTTGGGGCCCTTGCTGTATTCTCACTCCACGCACACCCACCAGTGGCCCTGCCTGAAAAAGGTTTGTTTCTGGCTCCAGTTTCTCCTTGTCCTGTCTGGGCTCAGGCGGCCATCTTGGAGCTGGTATTTCCAGCCCAAATCCAAATGGGCAGAGAGCAGAACTTTCCAACTTCAGTCTACAGATTACACCCTTCATCGTTCTGTCCCAGGTAATTCTGCCCATCTCCTAGATGAGAAATTGTCTCAGAGGATAGAGGACCTGACTAAACAAGGTCACACAGCAGGACCTGGGTCTCAAAACCTTGTTTTCACTTTTAGCCACTATAGCATGCTGCCTCCCAATTACACAAAGAAAATCAAGCTTTTACACACAACAGTTTCTGGATTTTGTAATGGAAGAGAAAATAAGACCAGTGTGCCACTACATCTGGGATGTAATATTTGGTTCTTGATGAAGATATGACTATTGTTTTGAAGAGCCAATGTATGAAGTTAGGAGGAAGAATGGTGTTTGTACTGCTCACAAAGAAACTCCACATGGATGGTCCATTGAGCCTTAGTCGTGATATTACCACGTTGAGTTCATCATCTTTTCCCTACCCATGTTCTTTTTCCTGTATCTGCTATCTCCATGACTAGAACCATACACCCCTTGTCACCCAAGCCAAAGATCAGGTGATCATCCTAGCATCTTCCTTTTCCCTAACCTCCTTCAACCAATTGGTGTCCAAAGACTACAAATTCTGTCTTCTAAATATGTCTCTAATCCATTCTCTCATCCTCATCTTCAATACTACAATAATCTCCTTTCGAACTCCTGCCTTCAGTCTTAGCTGTCCTCAGATGGATCCTCCTAAGCTTTCCAGAGAGAGATTCTAGAATTTAAATCCTCCTGATGGTGAGATTGTTTCTTAATGCTTCCCTTGTCCTCAGGTGAAAATGAAAACTCTTCAATATTTTGTATGTCTCCTCCTGATCCAGCCCCTGCCTGCATCTCTGGCCTCACTTTGCATCTTCCTTAAATCACATTCAACCATCAGTCATAGGGATCTAGCTGTGGTTCTCAGAATGCGACGGGTTCTCTGGGTGTTGGTGCCGTTCCATCAGCTCCACCGGACACCTATGACCATGCTGACTGGCCAGGAATACTCTGGAACCTCCCCTCTCCATCCTGCAGCTGAGTTACGTGCCTCTTCCTTGTGTTCTCAATAGGCAATCTCTGCCTGCTTCTGTCCCAGTTCTTACACGCCATCTACCGTTTTCATTTTACGCAATGGTCACTCTACGGCACCTCACTGACTGGTGGGAGTGCCTATGTCTTTATCTCTAGTTTTTAATAATGCACCTGCCATCCACAAACATAGCAGCAATTCAATACATGCTTGCTGAGTGAATTTAAAAAAATGAAAGAAAGTGACAGGAAAACTATGATAGAGATTGTTTGGGGATTTGAACCAAATATTATCTCAGCAAACCTTATCTCCATGAAGACCTTTCCAGAAACATTACCCCCGATTTGCCTATGGACGGCCTCGCCTTGAGAGCTAAATGGGTTCTTCAATTTGCTGTCTTTGGGGCAGGAATCTTGGTTTCCACGCTGGTCCTCAGCACTCTCCTGCACTTTCCTCAGAGAGCTTCTCACATCTGACCTTTTCTTACAGATAGGTTTTCTCTAACTGAAAGCTCCTTGACGGCCGGAACTATTCGATCTCATGTTGATGTTCTCATGGGACATAGCAGAGCGCTTTGCGCTTCTTAAGTTCTCAATAAATATTTGTAGACTAAGTGTAAGACTAGATAAAAAATAAAATTTAGACATTACTCCAGATTTCTCTCTCAGGGCTATTATTCTCTTGTAAAAACTGTCAACTTTACAGCTGGCACATTTTATTGTGTTCCATTTCAAGCGTTTTAAAACATAACCCAATAAAGAAAAAAGAGAGTTTATCAGTTTCTTTTCTTGTATTCAGCTTGCACTTTGGTTTATTGATCAGGATGCTGAAGTCTTATCGTAACCCCACTGTTTATTAGTGTTTATAAGCTCTAGCCAAGACGACCTTCATGAGCCATTATCTTGTTTTCTTATTGGAACTTTAACACTTCACTGGGTCTATTATCCAAATATACCATGTCTGCTCAAGGTGCCAGAGAGAGAATGCCGACGTGAAAGGATTCTTTAGCAACAGAAAGTCTTAGATTCTGATCCAATCAACTATGAAAGATAACATTAACAAGACTTCAGGATTAAATAGAGTTAGGAGTCCGCACTAAAAATAAATGCAATTAGGACATGAGTGCTCCATCCATTTTCAGGGAGAAAATATATTTTCCCTTTTGAAAGTCCTTTCACTGCCCACATAGTTTTCCAGAAAGAAATATAACTTCATAAATGCTCCAGTCATCACTCTGACTCCGGTAACTGCTTGTAAATAGAAACAGAGAATATCTTGTCTGTGACAGTGCTTGGAGGAATTTGCTTTTTCTTAAAATGAAAATGTATAAAAACAATCAAATGTAAAAGGAATTGTTTAGCTTTGCCCTACTTCAAGATAGATGAGTGCCTACCCTAACGTCATCAGGGAAATCAAATTAATGACATTTCTTTGATGGCTGTTCCCATGTTCATTTATTTTAAAGTTGTAGTAGAGACCTTTCTTATGATGATGTATGAACTTTGAATATTTGGTACAATAACAAACAAAAAACTCACTCATTGATTTATTCATTGACATGTTCTTGAAATCAGTTCAGATATTCAATGTCTGCACTATGTAGGCACTACGATGAGCAAAATAAAATCAAAAAACATTCCTTGCCTCCAGAAAATTCATATTTAGGTTGGGCAAAGAGATACGTAACAATATATTGCAACACAATATGATAAGGGCTATAATATCAATATTCAGGATGCTAAGGGAGCACAAAGAAGAAGGAAACTCAGCCAAGACTTCTGGGGGAAAATGACATGTAAGTTGGGTTTTGTGGTTAAATAGGAGTTTTTCATACAGACACAGTTGAGAAAGGCAATCATGCCAGAGGGAACAGCATGTACAATCATAAAAGTATAAATGAAAATGGCATTTTCGTAGTTTGGCACAGTTGGAATACAGATTTTAGTAGTACCTATGTGGACTTTTGTTTTTGAATTCAACCATGTTTTTGAATTATTCTACTGTAAAATGGAAATAATGTCAAGACTTCCATCTCTACCTGCTCCCTCTAAGTGTGCTTCACCTAAATTCCATTTAATTCTGAGATCATTTATGTCTAATCACATTCAGCCACAGAGTGTTTACAAGGCCAAGGCCAATTTCCATCATTACAGTCAGTACTATCCTGGGCATATCCTGGAGCTGTTGCATTAGCTGTGAGTGACATTGCCCGGGACATGGCGGCAAGTGCTTTGGAAAAGAGCAGATCTGGGGAGTCCCTTACCTCGGAGCAGACTGTGGGGTCCGGTCTCTGACTCCCAAATTCTTTGCTGTGTTCTGAACTCTTGCTCCCTGAAAGAATTAAGGAAAATCACTTTAAGCTCTACATTGTATTAGTAATTATTTAACATCCTACTAACATTTGAGTGTAGAATATTTATTCCAACTATTTAACATCAAGAGAGACTGGATGAGGAGAAAGAGAGAAATTGCATCTGAGCATTTTCAAAATTAATCCTTTTTTTTTTTTTTGCTGAGGAAGAGTTGCCCTGAGCTAAGATGTGTTGCCAATTTTCCTCTTTTTGCTTAAAGAATATTAGCTCTGAACTAACATCTGTGCCAATCTTCCTCTATTTAGTATGTGGGTTGCCACCATAGTGTGGCTGCCAATGAGTGGTGTAGGTCCAGGCCTGGGAACCAAACCCAGGCCAATCTTAACCACTAGGCCACAGGACCAGCCCCCTCAAAAATTAATGCTTTTAAGAATCAAAATACATTGATATATTGTTTCAAAGGATTGATATTTATTTCAATAGCCATATAAATCATTCAAAATAAGTTTAAATAACAGCTCCCTGTTCACTATCTTATCTACGTCTTTATTTCCTAGAAGCAATGAACACTTAAGACGCTGAAAATAGGAAATGAGCAGGTTATAAACATTTGTTCTGTGTCCATAGTTTTGTAGAACAGAAATCACATTCTATCGTACTCACGTGCCTGTTTTGTCCTAAGCTGAATAGTATTATCAAGATATCATAGTATTTATCAAGAAAATGTTTTCTTAAAAGTACTAAAGCAATTTCTGGACACTACATGAGCATGTGGATCTCTGAAATGAAAGAATTCTGCCTCAAAGTTTCTAGGACAAGGACAATGTATTTGAGCAATGAAAAAGTCTTTGCAGACTGTCAACTTCATGAATGAAGCTATAACCATTGTTCTGATCATGGGGATTAGTTACTACACAGAACCAAACACCAGGGTTTGGGACTGAGAATAGAAGAAGGAGGTGGTTTGAAAGACTCTGAAGCTCTCTCTCCTGCTACCAAATTCTGACCCACAGCAAGGGAAGAAAGAAAAGGAGAAAAGGAAAAAAAAAAAAAAAAAAAGGAGTATTTTCTCAAGATGGACCAAATAAAGAAAAGGGGTGGGGTGGTAAAAAGACAGATGGGATGGAATGTAGGAATTGCAATTAAGCAGTTAAAAGACTTCTTTATTTTGAAGTAATTTCAGACTTCGAGAAAAGTTGTGAAAGCAGAACAGAGTTCACACACTTTACCCAGTATATCAACTCCCTCTCACATCAACCCTTCGCTTGACCAGAGAATGATGATCAAAACCAGGAAACCAATTCTAATTGAAAATCAACAATTCTAATCAATTGCACTTAGAAGTAAGAACAAGAAATCATGCTGAAAAGCTGCTTCTTCCTGAAAAAGAAACTGAAGATCTTAGAAAATATTATTCATTATCCTGGCAAATATTCTAATCATTTGGTCTCTGGAAAGCTGAGTCTAAACGGTTGAAAGACAAAAAGGACAGAAGAGTTAGGTCTCTGATTCACACATGTGTTCTAACTACTCAGATCCCAAGTGGGTAAGAGTTGACTTGCAGACTAGACCCCAGCCCTTAGTCCCATCGCCTGTAACTCCTGACACCGGAAAGAGGATTGGCAATAGAACGAATATTTCAAGTCTTTCCTGGGCACCAGTCTACTCCAATTTCTCTAAAGAGAGATCCCCAGGCTCTATGATCCTTCACAAAGAAGGTGGAAGTCAGTTCTTTGTCTCTCAGAACCAACTGGAGATGTCACAACTTGGAACAGAGAAACAAGCAACAAAGGAAGGAAGCTGCATATTCTAAATGTACTTATTTAAAAAAAAAACTGTGAGGAAGGAGTGAGAAATACTGAAAAATAGTGCAGTTTAGAAATTAACTAGGATTTCCCAAGGAACTTCATAACTTTTAAGTCTTTTAAAATTATATTTTATAAATATATAATAATCCCTATTAATAATATATGTAAATATATGTATATTATATTTTAAAGAGGTTTGCATCACTTAAGTCATTAAGGCCTACATCATATTGTTTTTACTTTTCCTCTCTCTCTTTTATCTATCTCCCTTTTCAGTTGTAAGAAGTTAAAGGTTTTGATTATTCAAATCCATATACTAAGAATATACATGTAGCCAACTCATAATTTCTGCCTTAGTTGATTATTCTGCAGAGGGTTAATATCAGTCTCTTAGTCTTGCCATAAACCATCGTTTTGAGATGGTTCCTCCAAGTCTGACTGCAAACTTACTCAAATAGAAACAGAGCAAAACAGAAAGCTTAGTTTCTCTCTGTATGTTTTAGCACACAAATCCCATCCCTGGTGTGGATAATCACAAGTTTACTTTGATCTACTTTTTAAAACCAAATTTGTATATCCACCCAAAAAATTCTTCCAAAACCTGCTGGCATTTGCATCTGTATTTACCCTTTCCAGCTGAACCACAGTGTGTCATGTGCTTCTCCTGGATCTAACCTTTACTTAGCAAATCCCTCTTGAACCTTGGGAGATCTTGGTTTTCAATTTTCAGCTTTGGGGTTCCCAACCCAAAGCATCAATGTACATGCATTCATTGTACCTTATCTCTGCTTTGCAGACGCCAAGCCGGTGCTGGCCTCACCCGGACTGCTTCCATGGATTTTTTTTTTTGTGGTTTTGGTTGACATTCTGTAGTGTAATCTTGGGAGGAAACCTACAGGGATTTTTATGTTTGCCTAAGAGTTAGAATCTAAGTCTTTAGTAAATAAAGTAGTCATAACTATAAAAGTAGATCCTAAAAATTAAGTCACTCACTATCCTTGGGCAATGCAAACCAAGTCAGCAAGTAGAGAGATTTGTTAAATCAATTTTCTGTGGTAGCCCTGAGAAAATGTGGCAGAATAAAATATCAAATTGATGTTTTCCAAATTCTTTTGTCTTTTTACTAAGTTGTGTCTTTTCTACTAGATTAAGCACCTTTTCCTAATATTCAGTAAACTGGAGGTTAGTGCATTTTTCCTGTTACCTTCTTAAAGAATTTTAAGGGTTAAAAACCAAACTATCACACTTAAACAATCATTGGGTTATTGTATCGAAAGTTCATTCTCTTTATAAGACAGTATGTTCTCACCCATAAGTACTTCAGTGACCTACAGGCAGTCCAAAGGCTGTTATTCATCCTCTGAAGGAAAATTTGAAGTATGTTCTTTATCTTCAGAATAATGTATAAACTGCTTAGCACTTAGTGGAATTCCCTTTGAGATCTCTAGAAGCAGGGAGGGCCCTCAATTCTTTCCTCTTCTTCCTTGTCCCCACTCCCTCCACAATCTATTCCCCAAGCCTTATAAGATCACCTGCCATCACAGAAAATACCACGCGTCCTTTCATCTGGTCCTTCACAGCAGCCCCAATCCACTCCCTTCAGGTTCTCTCTTAGACATCCCTTTTTCCAGGTTGGCTGAGTTTCTTGGAGAACCTCATACAGACTGCACTGTTTTCTTCCTTGGGAGTGTTTCTTGTTCACACTTACCCTCTGAATCTGGACAAGTGCCCGTCACATCCAGGTACCTGTCAGACACCTCATAAGTGACCAAAGGAACCTTCAAATCCAGGTCCTGTCAAACAACTCCCTGAAACATGTGTGACACTTACCTGCTTCCGCATCACATCTGTGGCCTGCATGATGTAGCGAGGGGGCAGGCCATGGCTTCTGGCCAGGATGATGGCCTGTTCCAGCGTCACACTCAGGGTGCACCTGCGTGCAAAGACAAGGGCATGTCAAATCCCACGGGTTCTTGGTATGCACTTCAAGACAGTTTCGGTTACGAATGAAGGGAAGCAGAATATGCCACTGCAAAATCTCCCTCCTCCGAGAGTTGCTCATTTCTTTGGGTATCTCCCAGGTATCCATGAGGTACACATGTGAATAAACTTCGGTTTGTTTTTTTCATGTTAATCTGTATTTCACTACAGGGCTCTCAGCTCAGAACTCAGAAGGGTAGAGGGAAAATTATTTTTCCTCCCCTACACTAATTTCAGAATCAAAAAGTGCCAAAAATCAGAGCGACTAGACAATGAACCATTGAGTTTTCTACATAAAACACTTGTTTAAAAACAGACTCTAGAGCTACACTGTTGGGGCCCTATATTATGTATTTAAATTTAAGACAAACCCGTAATGAACTATATTTGTGAGAGAGTTTATAGACAGAAAATTAAATAAGCAGAATTATAATAAATTTTATCAGATATCATTCTTTACTGATATTTCACGTAACTTAAAATAAATGACTTCCTAGTATTTTTCATTCATGTCTACATATTGATAGTTAACAGATTTATGCTGATTTATGCCCAATATCTTAGAAATAGATAGCTGAAACTAATATTCACTACGATCAGAAATGATTTTTTTAAAAAGTGAGTTTCTTGGGCCCAATCTAAAAGACTGTAGAATTTTCAAAGGGAACTTTTAAGTAGATAGGTAGGAATGCAAAGCCCAGATTAGCCATGAGAAAATGCAGAACTCAGTGATCAGTGAGGCTTCCTTCTCTTCTTTCCCTTTAAGGCATTTCTTTTCTGTTCTTCCACATTTTTCTCTACAGCAGCTCTTAGAGCCTGTGCTTATTTGTTCATATTTTCAGGTGCTGGTCTCTGAACTGTTTTTCAGGAGTACTTTTTGCATACATTTAATTAAAATGTTCCTTACTTTTAGATGTTTTTCCTAAAATTCATATTAGCAAATTTAATTTTACTTCATTTTTCAATGTATTTTGATTGTGTTTTCTCCATTTTTGCATTTAAATCCTTGCAGTTTGGTGTTTTACACATGTATTTTTCTAGACCTGTTTAGTTTTTCCCGACAAACAAAAGTTCTACATGCAATTGCTTACATGTGAGGCACATCTAACTCATTTATCCCTGGTTCTGAGGCTGCACTACAGAAGCCCAACACATCTGGTAGACTTTGATACTGATGAATTAAGAAAAGGAGGAGAAAGGGATTTAAAACATTACTGCTGTAATTTTAGAAAGAACCTGACAAAGTGCACCTGTATTATGATACAGAATTGCAATCTAAGGACAGACATGTCAAGTTCCATTGGCTGTTAAATGACTTGAAAAGAAGCTTCCTCATTAACAAGACAGAGAACTCTCTAGAAAGCATTACTAAACCACATTCCGATGGGCTAAAGTTTTATAATTAGCCTCTAGTAGTAAATGATGTTTACAAATATTTAGTGTATGAGTCTGATAACAACACACAATGGTAGTTTTACACGTACCTGTGTGCTGCAGGGCAGCACAAGCCAATGAAAACCAAGAAGTAGAATGGACAGTTCATGTTTAAAAAAATCAATTTTTTACAAAGCATTTAATCGTCAGCCTACTTGATGGCCCATAACCTTTTTCTCCTCTGTAAGGTCTCCTCTACTTCAATTTTAAGTCCTTATTGATCTTAACATCTTAATCAATAATGTTCATTACACCAGCTGAATGAAGCTAAGAAAAAAAATCTTTATCTTCTTCTAATCACACTGAAATATGTCTGTGCTTCTTGATAAAGCATCACTTGCCCTCTTCCCCTTACAACAAACCCTTACTCATTGTGAAGGAGTTTTAACAGGCAGCCTATAATTTTTATCCATTTTCTTAATCTTTTTAAACTGATTTATTTCTCTCTACTTCAAGTTGTAGTAAACAGCAGTACAGCAGCAAATTATCGGCCAGAGACTTTCAAAGACTTTCCGTAATCTCCTGATCAATCATGCTCTCTGACAGGGCACCTCAAAGTGTCACTTCTGCAGAATCAATCATACATACATTGCCTAAAAGAAAAATCTACCTTAAATTGAATACGTGTGTTTTCTTTCACCAGCATATCAAAAAAAGGTGGCTTCATCTACACTTGTCTTCTCATACGAACCACTGTGTATATTCCAAATAGGTCCCAAGACTAATTTGAAATTTTTTAAAGGTGAAAAATTTAAAAAGAGACAACCACATCAATGTGGGAAATGTTGCCCGTATTTGATTCACAATTGAGAAATCCAACTTAGACCTGGTTTTTCCATCACAGCATCACAGAAGTCCATTCTCCTGAATAAAGCATGTGAAAGCAAGCTCAGAAGTAAGCCCACAACTTTACTGTCAACATACCATGATTTGCTTCATGGCTTTTTATTTTCTCTGAACTCTCATCTCAATCTGAATGTCAAGTGGAAAAGTTCAGCATTTGCAAGATGCATTTTTTATTCTGGAATTCTCTCACAGACTCCAGATCCAGAAAGCAGCACACAGTTTTTCAATCATGCATAAATGTATACTCAGAGTCAGCTTTTACAAGAGATCATTTGACCTTGTAGGTGCTTCTCTGGTTACCAGACTGGTCTGCTAACCCTGAGCAAGAGAATGAAGGGAGCAGACCAAAAGCTGGGAATCCTAAGCAAATTCCATTCAGTACGAGATTTCTTCTCTGACCCGCCAATTTCCTTTCTAGCACTATCCCTGTTGTCATGTTAGGCAGTTAATTTATTAAAATTTAAATAAATCTATATTTTTACCCCATACTGGAAAATATGGGCCTTCAGTTTTTCAGCACCTTCTAGCTGCAAAATCATTTTTTAAATTAGACAACTCTTCCCTGGGAGTCACAAAAATAAAAAAATCAAGGTCATAGAGAAGAATTTGTCCTTCATAAAAAAGCAAATATAACATATACACTGAAGAAAGGTTGTTCCATAATTTTCGTAGTAAGACTTTCCAAGTAATAGCTCTGCTCAGGGCATACTCCTGAGAAAGTGCACTTGAAAGGGCTGCAAAATTATGCAGAAATTGTGTATTTCCCCATAGAAAGAAAAAGGAAAGGGTCAATGTACCCATGCTTATAATGAATAAATCTTCTTGACATATTTTGCATTAAGAATAGATCCCACATCACTCAGAGATTTAGCATAGTTTTAACATGACAAATGTAACCTGTAGCTAATGAGTCCAATTTAATTTGAAAGGCACTTTGATTCCGCAATGCTATGGAAGAGTCACAAAGAAGTACCTTTCTATTTATCCCTTCATTCATTCATTCATTCAACAAATATTTTTTTGAGTGTCTACTTTGTATCTAATGACTACCTTTAGGTGCTGGCAGAAGTGGATTTACTATCAAGCTAAAAATGGTTGAGTTTCAGGGTCCCTTATTTGTCTGGATCCCTAGCAACCTGTTCATGTAGTCACATGCTTTTAAAATTTGCAAATGCAAAATGTTTTAACTGCAAATGGTTAGGACTACTGTCTTTTTATATCCCAACTTGCCTCTGTCCTGTTCTGGAGTGTTTAAATGGGTGTGGTTATTTCTGGAACTGAGCTCAGGGAAGTAGAATTATTAGGCATGCATTTAGGCTAGGTTTACTAGGACTTTTGTGTACGATTCACCGTCACTTTCATCTATAGTTAGATTATTATATATCCTGGTGTAGGAATGGATTCCAGAATATTCCTACTGCCCATTGTACAAACTCACCCAATGTTGAAAAGGAGGTGCAGGGCCCAAGGTTCTAACACAATAGGTTCTTATTCTGGGCACCCAGGACTGTGTGTGGTGGAGGAGAGACAAGGTTAGAAATGTTCAGAGCTGGGAGCTACTCTGTGGAATATTCTTCCAAACATTATGGTTCACATGCTAAAGAACCCTATAGAGGTTTTCATATTTGACAATTAAAAAATTTACAAGACATTAGCAATAACGTTGATATTGAAAGGCTTTTCTAAACTATCATTAATTTTTTAAAAATTTGATTAGCCATGCTAGAGAAAAGACAGAATTATTTTTCTAGTCTCTCTATAGATTATATTACAAAATCATTACAATTTGAAGAGGCGATCAAAGAATATGTCACAGAAAAATGCTGAGGAAAAGTATAGAGGGGTGACAGGCGATAAAATAATAAAAACATTCTTTTCTTTTTCAGATTTTATAATGCTGGTGGTATTTATTGGCATTTTAAAATCTGTAATTTGTTTTATTTCTCATGTTCTAAATAAATATTAACTTTCATTTGTACTTTGTTTTGTATTTTTCCATTGTTTTTCTTAAAAAGGGTGCTTAACTTCAGACCCCCCAGATCTTCATCTACTCCAGTATGCTGGGGATGCAACAACAAGCGAAGCCAAGTTCCATCCCTTTTGGTGGTCAAACTTCAGTGAGATGAAGAAAAAGAAAAAAAAAAAAAAAGAAACAAATACATAATATCAGGTGGTACTGTTATCCAGAAAAATACTGTTTTTAGAGGAATAGAAAGTGAACAGGGTAGAATGGCAGAGGGAGGTGCTATTATTGGGAAGGCCATTTCAGGGAAAGCAAGTGCAAAGACCCTGAGGTTAATGCTTGTTCCATTCCTTAGAACAAGTGTGGAGCTCAATATGCTGGAGCACACAGAGAGGAGAAGGAGATGAAGTTCCAGAAGTAGTCTGGGCCCAAACGTGCATGGCCTCAGGAGTCAGAGTTTAGGCGTAAGTGAGTCTCTTATTTATTCTTTGGTTGATATGAAAAGAATTTCAACCTTCATATTATTTGATATAAAATATCAATTTGTTAAGCAAATCATCAAAGTACTTTACTAAGTATCCAACCTTAACATGCTATCAATACTGCATCCAAAGCATCTTCAGTTGCTTTCCAGGCAACATTTGCAAAAGCAAACTCTTCACCTTGATGCTTAAGGTTTGCTCTTTCATCTTCCACACCATCTCCCCAGCACCTCACCTATTCCCCCTGCCCAGAACTTCTTTCTGCTTGCAGTCAATATCTTGGTACCACAGCACAAACCTCTCCCCAAATAAGGATTGTTTGTCCATTTTGGGACATCTTTCACTACTTTTGAAATATCACAAAACCTCTTTCTGAACGCGGAATAGCAGCTGACAACATGGATGCCACACAGAGGCACGGGGTTTGAAGACAGTCTTGTGGGACTGTGGCCAGGTTACTTCTACTCTCTCAGCCTCAATTTTCTCATCTGTGCGAAGAGGAAAGCTGGGACACTGGCCTCATAAAGAGCCACGAGAATCCCTGAAGTGACATGTGATCCATTAGCCATGCTGGTGGTAATGCCATCTCCATCCCTCTCTGCTACTGAGCTCACACTGTAAGTCTGTCTGTCTGAGCTCACGATGGGGAATACGTCATTCGGAAAATCTGAGGAACATGCTTTTTGTAAATACCAATTTCTCAAGTCCCATTGCATTGCATATTTACAAAACCTCTTTCTACTTTTTATTTTAAAGATATGTTCATTAAAGTAATGCTGTGGTAAATTCTTTTATAAGATTATGATATTACAAGGTTATGGTAATTACACGAAGTTAATGACAAACTTCCAGCAATATCTCTTTTATAAATTGGGGTTTGGTTGAACTAGAATTTGGTTGAACAATCACAGTACCTGACTATAATTTGGCATGTGCTAATGTGATTCTTTGTGATTTTTATTTCATATGTTTTTTCCAGCTGATCCTAGAACATCAGGCCTGAACTTTATTTTATATGTCAAACTGTAGAGTTAAGGGTCAGGAAAAGCACGTCAAGTGATCTCCTGTTTGCCAGTCCTAGTTCTAGATGCTAAGGGACACAAAATGATCAACATCCAAACCTCCCCCTCTAACTAGGTCTCCCTGGAGAGACAAAGCTTAGTTTCCTAAATTGGTTTCAATGCAACATATTGTGTTTCAACCATTTATTGACTCATATCTATTACGCTATATTTAGTTCACTTTGTAAGACTTCAAATCTTACTTGAAGCAAGTTACAGGTTAATCTTTTTGTTTTAACATGTTCATCCTTACCTTAAGATGATTCATGACTATTCTTTAATAAATTCGATAAAAGATTCTCAAAATGTAAGGACCTCCTACATATTTGGTCATTTACCACGATCCCAGACAAAAACATCATCAAAAACATTTTTCTCTCAAGACATTTTAAATCTTCCAGAGTCTACTGCCTCATCTAATGTTGATGCAAATTGTACTGAACAAGGAAACCGATCTCCCAAGGGCTGAAATGCATTAAATTGAATACTTGGGGAGATGCATCACCCCTTTTGGGCCACAGGGTGACACAGTAACTCACTGAGAAACTGACAGGGGAATCCAGACGATGTGAGGTCACGGCTTTGAGCTTCGTCTTCCTACAGTGGATTTATTTGCTACCTCTCTCCATGCTCAGGGTCAGGAACTCTGACGTCTTGCTTGGTAGCTAATCATTGTATCTCTTGGGAGTGATCTCAAACTTTCTTTTTTTCTTGAGGAAGATTAGCCCTGAGCTAACTACTGCCAGTCCTCTTGTTTTTTGCTGAGGAATCCTGGCCCTGAGCTAACATCCGTGCCCATCCTCCTCTACTTTATACGTGAGACACCCGCCACAGCACTGCATGCCAAGTAGTGCCATGTCCGCACCAGGGGTCCGAACTGGCGAACCCCGGGCCACCAAGAAGTGGAACGTGCGAACTTAACTGCTGCGCCACCAGGCCAGCCCTCAAACTTTCTTATTATTAGTGGAGGAAAGTCATTCGGATTCTAGTTATAAACTGACACATTAAATAAAGCACATGAAAAACTAGTGTAATGAAGATCTCTGAACTGGAAGCCACAATAATTTGCCATACATTGACATTACACAGATGCTGAAATGAAGATTTTTTTAGAGCAATTAAAAATAGAAAATGCAACTTTTATCAAGAGATACCTTAATTTCCCCATATCTTTTAAACTGAGGATAAAACTGAAAATTACTTTGAAAATCTTGATTGTACACCTCAGTAATGTTACATAACCAATTACAACTAAAAAAAGACCCCTAAAAACAAAACCTACTGGAGTGACTGAATTTAGGGATACATGTTGCGACTTCAAAAGTTACTTGAGCAGAGATTTTTAACTATTTAGTGCAATAATAACAGAATTAAGTCACTTGGGTAACTATCTTCATTTTTTTCTTGTGCTACTGCAGCATAAATGGCAAAATAATTTCCTGTTAGAAAAATAAGACATTTGGAGAAAACACACCCAAAGTCTAACAGCCTGTGTTGGGGTTTTCTGAGTTTAAGGGACTATATGCCAATCAACAGTTTTGACCAACTGTGGCAACGGCAGCCTCAGACATGATCCCTTAACAATTTATATAAACTGGCTAAGCCTTGAAACTCATTTTGGATCATCTGCATCAATATGGAGGTTAACATGATTTTGTACTAGATAAACATGAAGGGAGATAAATATTTGTTAAAAATTTTGAAATTAGTGAGTTTCGGCCCAATGTAGAATTCTCCAAAAGGATCAGAGTCTGATTTTGTCTCGTTAGCTCTGCACTTCCATGTGCATTGCCTCCTTTCCACCATCCTTTATAACTATGATGCTGTCTTTAGTCATGGAAACAAGAGTGAGAAAATTCCCTTAGGGCAAATGCGTTGCTCAGGGCATACGTATAAGGATAGCTTGGGAAACCTGTTATTTTGATTATATTTTTCATATGAATGAAACATCTTTATATAGTTATAGGTTTTTATTTAGATTCTTACAGATGTAGATCTCGAAACACGAAACCATTTTCCCTTATTCTACAGAAGTCATTTTTTTTCTCCTTTAATTAAAAGCCAGGTCTATTATCCTTGTTCAAGTGACTGTCACAAACAAGTTATTAGGAATCTAATGAGCTGGGGTTCTTCCTGGGCTGCTGTTACCTGGGCAGCATTTAGATTTTGGAAAGGAATAATGACTATTTCAATCCCAAGAGAAGGAAGTAAGTGAACTCAGCTGGAACAGCAGAAGCTACTACTGGTATTTGCACAGCACTCTTCTATACACAGAAGCTTTTTACGACAGATGGAAGGTGCTACCGATTGCCTGATTTTAAGCACTTCGCAGCATCATCTGAGCTTCCTGGGTAGCCTAAGGCAGATTACTTTCAACAATCTTTGAACTAAAGATACATTTCTCCCTGTTGGAAAAAAATGTAAATAATTCTGCTCAGTTCCCAAATGCTTTTACTTTTTCCTCAGGTTTTTCTCATGATCCCATTTTATTCAGCTATAAGAAAACAAGCAGCTGTAGGAAATAGATGAGTTAGAGCCTCTCTGTTAACACTGATCCTGATGAGAAAGAAGTTAAAAGATACAAGATGTAGAAATTATCTAATTTCCTTTGAAGGTGTATTGTGCAATATTTTTAGGATCTTCAACTTTCCCATTCTGGCAAAACTGTCCCAGAGTGGGTGTGGTCAAGATTGAAATGTCTGCTTTCCTAAAATCTTTGTCTAGTTATTTACGATTGCCCACTGTTTCATCTCTAGACTGAGAAATGTCATAAGCCCCCCAGCCATCAAACTGAACTCATCCATTACCAGAGATCAATATATGTGTGCAGTTCCATGTGTTAATATGCCTCCTCTAGTACCTTTCACGCTTATCAATTTCATGTTTCTTGTTGTCTCTCAAATCTCTCCTCTCTAGCTGCACTGCTAATGTCATCTCTGGCCCAGATTCTTCTTGTCTTGCCTCTTCCCACTGTTCTTCCTCACCTAGGGAAGTTGATCTTTTAAAAATGCAGATAAAAATGCAAACATTGGAAGGGCTTCCCATTTCTTAACATAAAATATAAAGTCTTCGCAACATGGTCCCTCGTTTTCCTTACTTCTACTCCATGCTTCAACTACACTATTTACAGCTCTCTGAAATCACCACCTCTCATAGTTCTCCTATGATGTTCCTCGACTTCTGCGATCTCATATGCCCTGGTTTGTGTCACATCTCCTACCTCTTATCCACTATATCATACTTGTCTGGAAGCGGTAGGGGTAAAGAACACGGGCACTGGAGGCAAACTCTCTGAGTTGGATCCTGGATTTGCTAATAACTGCCGGACCTTGGGCAAGTTACTTAAGCTCCTGAAACTCCATTTCCTCATCTGTAAATTGAGTTTAATGATAGTATACACCTCAGAATGTTGTTTTCAGGATTATATGAAACAATTCATGTCTAGTACTTAGCACAGGATGTGGCATGTAGTATATCCTCAACAAACGTTAGCAATTGTCATTACCATTACTACCACTACCACCACCACCAATAGGCTGGACTGGTGTCTGTATTGATTGCAGCCTTCCTAGACCCCAGAACACTGGGACTCAGTAAGCATTCAATATACACTATTGAAAAAAAATTATAGAAATTCCTAATGTGTGTCAATGGTATCATATGTATACTCCTAAAAGATAAAATTCATTTGTTCATACTCTGCATTTGCCACCTATTTGTTCAAGAAGTGTTCACTCATTAAATAAATTTGGTGAAGTAATAAATGCATTGTAGGGACAATAAATATCAGTAAAAAAAGTCACAGATTATTCCCTTATGGCTTATAAATGGTATATAGCTTTTTTTCCATGAACAATGGCTTGCATTTCCATTTCTCTGGATTTAACCCCTGATCCTACCATGGCTTCTGATTAACAACTCAGGATGAGATGCAGTAATACTTGAAAATTACATATTATAACATTGATTATTCTTATATTATGAATTATTCTCTCATCAAAATTGTCCATTTATCACTTACCAGTATTTTCCAGGTTCAGAAGAATATATTTGAAACCCTCACAGAATCACTTCTTTCACTGCCAAAATGACATGTTATACATTCTCCCTCTCTGTCGTAGTTTGAAAAGTATGCATCCATTCCTTTGAGTCACTTCACTTGAAAACTCAATCCTTTGACTGTCTTCCTCTTACTGTCATTACTAAAGAGAGCTGGTGCTACACGCACGGCTGTCTGGCTTCCCAATGTGGTCCCCTTGTCGAGACCTCAGACTGTGAGTACAGTCGGAGAAAGGATCCGCTTACCCCCCTAGTTTGGTGGATCCCAGCGCATGCCACACAGAAGTGCTCCATAAAGAGCTGCTTTTTCCCTCAGTGGATGAATGAATAAACAAATGCTAGCACCTGATTCTTTTTCAAGTCCTAAATATTTGTCTTTCTTCTCACATGTGCTCTTGGATTTTGACATCAGGAAAGAAAACGTCCTCTCCTTGAGTTCAAGGGGATCCTGTTCTGCTGCTCTTGAATGACTTTCTACAAGCTATCAAAGGAGGATTCTAAAAATAAGCTCTAATAGGGTCCAGTGTTTGTGAATTCTATTTCCTACAGATCAGAGGAGTTGTCTCGTATTTTTCCTACTCCTCTTTCATCCTATTGTAACTCATTACTGTGCTATTTTTCCAGTTTTACTGAGGTATAATTGACATAGCATTAAACATAGCATTGTGCTAGGTTTAAGGTGTAAAAATGTGTTCTTTTGATACACTTTTATGTTGCAAAATGATTACCACCACAGCACTAGCCAACACCTGTATCATGCCACATAACTACCATTTCTTTTTTGGTGGTGAGAACATTTAAGATCCACTCTCTTAGCAACTACTGTGATTTTTTAAATAGTTCTTACAAGGTTTCCCCTATTTTAGTAGGTATGATCTAGTCATTTTAAAAAGATGCATTTCCTATTTCTAACTCTGCAATGAGAAGATGGAATTCACTATCGGAAACAGATTAAGATGGAAAAAAACTGGCGTTCACTGTTGCCAGGGCCTGTAGTAGATGCTTTCACATATATTGCTCACTTAATCCTTATGCCATCTTTTTCAGGAAAAAAAAATCGTTATTCCCCTTTCACCAAGAAGTCTCGGAAAGACCAGGTGATGTCATCACAGTCACACAGCAAGTATGTAACAGGATCCAAAACCAGTTTTCTGATTCAAAATTCAGGGCTCTTTCCATTAGATCAAAATCACATCATGTAGATTACTGCATATAGAGAATTATAACTCCCCACATCCGTAAGTCAACAATCACAGTCTTGGTCTCAGCATTTATACTTTAAATGTGTTGTTTTGGTGGCGATTAATTCAGCCAGCCCAAACCGCTTCATGACGAATGTAGACCTCATGAAACTAAAATGTGTTCATGACTTAAAAATAACTAGACTTGAAGCACACCAAGTAAGTATATCGATTGTAAAGCAATCAAGTAGTAAAAATAAATTGAACGGAGACTGTGTTCCTTCTCTACTAGAGATTTGCATTTTTCTGTATAAAATGCACTGTTCTGTGTAAAGCTCATTCATTCCTGCAGTGATCTCATTTATTCTGGCTTCTAATTACTTTTAACTACTGAGCACAGAGCACCCCTGTGAAAAGTCCATTGACAACTGGAATGAAGCATCTGATCGAAGAAACTAATTGTTTGCCGTTGCAGGGTTTTGTTTTCCCTGCTCCCTTTTATTCCCTCACACTGAGGAAGAATTGTACACCTGAGACCAATGCAGTATGGTAAATACTGATCAATTCCGAAGTGGCTGCTCTGGTGTTACCCAGGCAGTGTCTCTGCAAAATTAATATGGAAAGGCCTGCTGCTGACCTAGTGATCTTTCCGACCTTGCTCACCCTGAGCAATGCGTTTGCACCAAATAAAAAGCTTGAGAAAATTGCCACAAGTCAGCAGGGATTTGAAAAACCCAACACCTATGTCCTTGTGCCCTTGTAACAGGGAAGGCACTTTTCTTAATGAAACATGTAAATACTCTTCTGTGAACAAAAGGCAAACAGATATTTGTTTTCAACAATAAAGAATTCCCTGATCTTATACACACACACACATATATAATAAAATATTAAATATTTACACTCTCCCTTTAGGAAAATTTGAATGACAGCCTAACAATGGCTGCAATACGAAAGCCAGTGATCACTCAGGTGAGTTTCCAGGATATTTTATAGAAATAACCTCTGGATGTCTATTGATGCTTTCAACATTGTTATTTGACTCTTGTCAAACAGGCAGTACTGATGAACTCTTCCCATGACCGTACCAGCTGCCCCTGTTTCATAGTCTAAGAGCTGAAGGACAAGGGGTGAATGAGTATTGGAAAAGAAAGCACAGAGATGGCAGGCAGAGGGCACTGTGGAAAACAACTGAACAGAACGCACAAGTGATGGGCAACAGCTGGAGCGAGATCCTGGCAGCAGAAGCAGAGCCAAATTGAAGACTCTGCTTGCTCCATACATCAAAGCAATCAAGTTTTAAGGGGGACATTTTCAGCAATGCACAGGGAATTAGCCATGAAATTCCCATTAAAGATAATAGGACTTTCTATCACAACTTTCAATATATTTTCTGAAAGTTCTCAGTGTCTATCTTTAAATCTAGGCTGGAAAATCAACTGTCAGGCAAAAACCTTCCACATCTCTCATTCCTTTCTATTCCAGCACATGAAGGTGTGTTTTTTTCTATGACACGGTTTCAGTGTTGAGGTTAGCGCGGAGGCAAGCACCGACCTTCGGGGACGAGTCATTGAGTGCTGAGACTCCAGGAGGTATTTTCTGTGCTGAAAATGGGTATGAATACAAAACATCTGTGTGTAACTTAAGACCTTAACTACCAGAGCCACCAGGTTGGAACCTGCTTCTCCACATTTTAGATTTTTCAGCCTGGACTCTTTCACCCATTTGTTTCATTTCTGTTCTGCTTTGGCGGGTTTAACTGAATAGGCTGGGTACCTATCCCAGCTACCTGGGGTTCTTCAGCACCACCTCTACTCCCATCTTCTCTACTTCGCTATCTGACTTTTGTCCTTACTCTTTATAGGTTCTTTAATGACATCAACACTTATGGGGGTGTCCAGTATGTGATGCTCATCTGTCACCTCCATTCTTTGACACTGCACCATAATTTTCTTTTTGACTCGTTTATTGAAGACATCCAATAGAGCTTTGTTCAAATATTTTCACAGCTATCTAGCCGATCCTTCAGGGTTTTATTCTGAGGCTCCTCCTTTGTTGCTCCCCTTATCAGGCTGCACAGAGGATGGGGAGGTGAAGCACCGGGGCATATTAACACTGTGTATGCGCTCCCTGGTGATCTGCTTTTCTCAACTTCCATGGTTGGCAGCTAATTATTCTTTTCTCACACTTTTGTGCCTTTTCCTGGAATACTTCTTCCCTGCTCCTAATACCTAAAGTATATTCCCAGAAAATTCTTACTAATGTTTTAAACCCAGCTCAAATCTATCTGTAAAGCCTTCTTTGACATGGTCCCCTTCTCCTCTCTCCCTGCACTCATTAATCACCCCCACCTCTGTTTTTCCATAGATTATACACACACACGCGAGTGCACACACACATACATTTATGCATATATACACACACCTTTAGTCCTCACTGACTATGAATCCATCAAAGGACATCTCCATAGAGGTACACCATGGACATCTAAAACTCAACTTGTAACAGGTTGATTCAAGATTCCTCTCTACAATCACCTTGAAGAAAAATGCCAGATTCCCCACTGTGGTAGCCTTCCTCCCCACCATCTTTCCAAGCTGGGCAGTGGGAAGCATCACCATCCCTCCCTCTCACCATTCTCTATTTCTCACCAATCATCTTGTCCTGTTTACCACCATTTCATTCTCTCACATCTATCCTTCCCCTTCCAACCTCTGTGCCAATGCCTCAGTTTGGATCTCGTCATCTCCTGTACACTAGTGTAAAATCCTAGTTGTCTCCCTGACTCCATCCTGGTCCCATCATAGACCATGAAAGTGATATTTATTTTTAAGATCTTTTAAAAAATATCTAGTCACGTTATTCTCCTGCTGAAAACCCTTCGTTAGTTCCCTAGCGCCTCCAGGAGAAAGTCTCAAATTCCTAATCTAGTAGGCAGGGCCTTCCATTCTCCAAGCCTTGTCTATCTTGCTAGCCTTATCTCCCAGCTCTGCTTCCCTCTCACTTCACTGCCCAGAAACAGCAAACTATTTACTGTGACCTCCACCCCTGTAGTATGCTATTTCACACCTTGGGATTGTATTTTCACACTATTCCTTTACACTGAACGAGCCTCCATTTTCACCACCTGGCAAACACCATTCATGCTTTAAAATCTGTAACAGGTGTTACCCTACACCATTCCTGTTTAAAAGGATTTAGATCTTGCTTCTCTGTATTCCTCCTGAATATGTTAGATGACCTATTGGCAACTTAAGATTAACACAGTAAAGGCAGAAATTGCTGCTTCCTTTTTCTAACTTCCTCCATGCCACCTGCTCTCCTCCTCCAGGTTCACATAGAAAAAGAGGTAATTCTTAAAGTGCAGACAAAGGAGAACATTTATACTGGTGAGATACCCATATTCCTTCTCTCCTCGGCAGGATAGAAAATTTGACGGACGACATTTATTAGAGGAGTTATACAATCACTAACCTTGAAGCCCTCAGGAACATATCCCAGAAAATGAGTGTAATTTTAGTTTGCTGTTAATATAATTTTGCAGGTTTAGGAAAAACAATAACTTCAGTTTATTTAAAATAAATTTTGAAGAATCATGCCCTGTTTAACAGTTTTAAAGTCGAGTCTGTATTTATCACTTTTAAATAGCTAAATACCAATAAAATTTAGTAAGGCAAATGCTTAAATTTTACTAATATGCTCAAATAGTAAAATTGGGTTTGGCAAATACACATGAAATATAACTAATAATTATGTATTTTGATTATTTTATCAGGATATGTTCAATGTATTATGATTACCTAGACTTTTCTAATTTTAATGATGAAGGTCATCATGTACAACCTCCCATTTTATACGTACTGAAAGTAAGGCTTGTCCGGCCAACATCACCCATTTACCGGAGGTCAGAACTAGAAACCCCTGCAATAAGAAGTCACTCTCATAATTACTGTTTTATTCTTTTTATACAGTAGTGTAATTTTAAAAAAACAATGGACATTTTAAAATAATGGAATCATTTAACGTACTAATTCATTAAGACATAGCAATTGCAAAGAAAAATCTAGGTAACAAAACAAATATATATGCAAATTTGACCACCCCTTTTGGGTAAAGAACTTTTATAAACGATAATGGGAAAAGGTTTCTAAAAGGTTGAAACTTCTATCCTATTTGAAGTATTTGATTTCTTTCTATAATTTTAAGAGAATATACCCATATTATTTATCTGGTTGTCTAAATTAGCATAAATTGTGAAGTTTTATTTGCCTATTTTACAATTCAGTACAAACTGAAAATCTGGGTTTACTTCTCTGTTTTTTTCTCCTAGCTTTATTGAGGTATAACTGACAATCAAAAACTGTCTATATTTAAGGTTCACAACTTGATGATTTGATATATGTATACATTGTGAAATATTCATCACAATCAAGCTAATTAACCTATCCATCATCTCACCTAGTTACCATTTCTTTGTGGTAAAAACACTTCACATCTATCCTCCTGGCAAATGTCAAGTATGTAATACGGCACTGGTGACTTTAGTCACAGCGTTGTATATTACATCTCCAGAATTTATCCATCTTGTGTAACTTATTCATCTGGCAACTTTGCACCTTTGACCCATGTCTCCCCATATCACCCTCCCCCCAGACCATGGTAACCATTCTCTTCTCTGCTTCTAGGAGTTTGGCAGAGTAATCAAGATTTGTATTATATCCTATCATGAGGAGGATATATTTTGTCTTTCTCCCGGAGCCTCACTATTACAGCATTTTATTTTTTCTTCTCTAAAGATTAGAGCACAATTTGATATTTTCATTTTAGGGGTTTTTTTTTGATTCATTAATGATTTTATTAGATATCAAACAAATGAGAACAGTTGCATTGATCATAATCAAACTATAACTGTTAAAAATAATCAAAACTGCAGCTATATTTATGACAAAATGTATTGAACGACAAATTTTGAATCTCACCTCTGTCACAGCCACTACTAGCTACCCTTATATAAAAGAAGTGTTTTAGACCAATGTGTTTCAGATTCCTGACCACAGAGCATAATTTTAGAACTTCTTATTGAGAGTGTACAGCAGCCCGGGATCACGAGCTTGCAGAAATATTTCTTCTGTTCGATGCAGGCATTTTTCTGAAGATTTAAAGTTCAGGTATTTCCACTAATCTTGTTACTGAATCTCTCAAATCATTTTTGGACAAAAAATAAATAGATACATTTGAAACCTACATTTGCTTGCTGTGGCAATTTATTTTCTCCAGCCCACACCTACGCTGTAACCTACATACAGAAGTCCCCAGAGTAAATCTACCCCTCTCACCTATGTTCTCACGGCACAGTGGACAAAGATGCAGCTTCCTCATCTGCCTCTTAGGACTCTGTATTTACCTAAAGTCAGGTTACCTTGAATGCTCCACTTTTACAGGATTCTGCATTCCTTAATCTGGGCCTATTTGTCAATTTGTCCTTTGATGTCATGGTGATGACAGGATAAAATATTGCTAAGAAAGAGTCCTTTAAAGTTCAAACAAAAGTGGTTTTTAAAATTGGTAATTGATAGCTACCTGGAAAAGATGTTTATTTTTTTATTGCTTCTATGAACCGAAAGTCATCATGCTGTTTATCTTCATGTGAAGTAAAAACTGTTGCATTAAACAAGTTGGTAATACACATTTCTCTTTAGTTGTTTTTATATTTTAACTCCTAGATTTCATTTTTCTAACAAATGCTTATAATCATACTTTGAGTCCTATTCTGTGGTCACCTGATGAGTTATATAAGCTACTGCTGATCAGGGAAGGGGAAGAGAAATGACTGAGAATTCAAACACCATTTGAAACGCTGTTAAACGTGAAACTGTGTCTCAATTTCCAAATAACTAACTAAGAAATGCATTTTGGATATAGACGCCTTTTAAGTTAGAAACTTCATATATATATATATACACACACACACGACCTCTTAGTTCCTAAAATTTTATATACATTAAAACTAATTTCTACAAGGCATTAAAGAAAACGCAGTCTAATACTGGAACACATAGATGGTAGCTGGCTTAATGTTCATCATCATTATGTTTTTTAATAATGAGAACAGGCTGGCCTTGCCACAGACTGTTTCTATCTCCTCCCTGTGTGGGGCTCAGTACGGAAGACAGTTATGACGCTGACTGGTGCCAAGTGCTGGGCCATTCCTGAGGCCCCTCCTGATGGTGCTGTTTACACCCCCCACTGGATGAGTGAACACAAGGCATGTTAGTTAAAAATGCAGGGCCGTGCTTCCTGGAGGAGATTCCTCCTCACCACAAAGCGTGAAGATAAAAGGTAATTTATGTGTACAGATCTCCAAGGTTTGGGTCCAAACACATCAAAGGTGAGTCAGACATGAGGCCTATGCTCAAATCACACACCTTCCTGTAAGGCTATACCAGGACTCTGACACCACTGAAAACCCATTACTAACAGATACAGAGAGCATGTGGACAAAAACTTCATGGAACAATTCCTTAGAGGGAAAAACTGTGATTCTAGATTTCTTGCCCTCACTAGAAATTTCTTTGACATATCTTTTCAGGTGGCCTCTGGAAATCTCCACCCACTTGTTCCCACCGCTGAAGGAAGCAGAAGCTAAAGGAGTGGGAGGAAAATGGCCTCTTTGATTTTGGACACAGTAAGACTCATGCATCAAGTTTTATAACATTTGCAGTATATGATTTATATCGGTTAAAGGAAAACAGTTGACTATTAAGCAGAGGTGGGAATAAAGAACCAAAACAAAATGAAATACTTCATCAAACGGAAGGATGCTGCAGTAGGAAATAAAAGGGAAATTTAGAAATCCCTGTAGCATGCTTTTGGATTGCCTGCAACAAATAACTGGCATAAGTACAAAAGAGAACTTTAAAAGCCACAGTTCTCATTCAATACTTTAAAAATGTTCAATTTGTCAAAAAGTAAGCTTGCCTATAAAACAGATCTATGGACAATATATAAAAAACATCTTTGTAGCAAAGCAAATTCAAAAGATATTCAAATGTTTGCATTTGTTAATCAAAGAAGAAGTATAAATTAAACTGCTACTGAAATATCATTGTACATGTTGTAGAGAAGCAAAAGATATAAGTGGATTCTAAAACTCTCTGCAGGCAAGGTAAAGGCGAAAGTGCCACCCAACTCTCTCATCTTCTGCTAGTGTTGTACATGAGCACAACCCTTTTGGGAACCTAAATAATAATATATTAACCAAAAAGGTTTAAGCTCTTTAACATAGTAATTCTATCTGGAAGATATTCTTGTTTTCTTTTAGTTTAATGGAAAATAAAAGTGAAATTTGAACAGTTACATAAAGAAACATGCCTCTCTGTAGGCACTGTGTGCAATGGAGAAAGAAGAGAAACCACAAAACTAACATCTCAGTAAACTGTGGTATTATCAGCTGGTTGGAGTATTATGTAGCAAATAAAAGCGATCATGAGAAAGCCAATGTGTAGATTTTAAAAATACATATATAGCTGCTATAAGCATAAAACAGATTATTAAACTATATATGTATACTGAATAGAACTATGTTCAAATGTGTGTTTGACAGAAGTTGCGAGAGAGGATTCAAAACGAAAATGAAACAAGGCATGTCAGGATAGAAAATTTTGGAAACTTTCCACTGATTGAACTACCTTTTAATAACATGTTTATATTGTTTAAGAGACAAAACTTGATCTTAAAAAGAGACAGTCCTATTTTTCTTCCACTATTCAAAAGCAATGGAGATATTTAATGTAAGTGTATGGTTGCAGAGGGTGTGGGCAGGAAAGTTCATCAGGAGAATTGTAACGCACAAGGATTACCTTAGGAAAGAGAATTTAGTAAAAACAGCCAGACTAAATAATACGAGAAGATTTTAATAATTCACCCTGAGTTCTATTTCTTCTAATCTTACATTCACCATTGTATGCAACTCTGCCATCTAATTCAGGTTGGCATGAATACATCTAGACATAAGTGCTAATTAAATCTGCCTTTTCATTCTGAAAAACTACATTCTCTTTGATATCAAACATATGCAGTATAATTCAATACTTTAAAAATATTTTAGATTCTCTCTTTTTTGCAATAAAATCGGAAAAGGCATGAAACTGACTATCTAATGGGGGTACCCTATTGTTGACCATTTCTCATTCTGATTTTAAAAGTAAATAATAAAAATAGTTTGCGTAATACTTATTCTGATTGACATTGTGAACTTCTCCCCTTTGCTGGAACCTGAGAGTAAACCTCCATGTTAATGTTTAGTGTAGGTGTGGATCGAGTTGGCTTCCTCTCTAGCTGCCTGAATTATAATTACTAAAGAATTATTTTAGGAACAGCGTTATGTGGGATTCCTGATTCTAATATAAATTAGCACACATTTCATCATCATGAAAAATCTAAGCGTAGCCTTCACTGAAAGATTAAAGATCACGTTAAACTCCCATTTTATTCTGCAGAATAAAGAAATAAAACCACACCATTTTCAAACAGTTTTAACCTTAAATTCTGCATGTGTCACAGGGCATTTGTGCCAACACCTCAGTCAACATCTCTGAAATGAACTAACTAAAGCTATATTTATTTTGAATTGTAGACATGGAAAAAGTCAAACTATTCTGAAATTTCACTGTTACTTGTGATTCTAACACACCAGTCAATGAATACAGCAATTGTAAAATAGTTGTGGAACACCAATCTATTTCTCCTATACAACATCAGGCAAATTCTAAAATTGCTCATGCAACATCTGAGAGAATCATTTGGACAACCTGGTCACGGTTCTAGGATTAAATGGAAGATTTAATTGCATTTACTTTCAGTAAATTAACTCAGAGGTCAGAAAGTATGCTTGTAGTTTCAAAGTTGGAAGTGTCTCCTTGGTTGTCACAGTATATTCAGTCCTCAGACAACTATGATCTTGCACCAGGGTAAGACAAAAACAGAAATAATCCAGGCAATGACACTCTGTCAAGGCCACAATGGCCTCCGTGCTTGAACGCATCATGCGCATTCCCACTTGAGCTCCCACATTAGTCCTCCTGCTCCCTATGATCAAATGCTCTTTTTCTGAGGTATTTATATAATTCACTCCATTTCATACCCGTGTCTAATGAAACTCCCTTGTTAAAAGGTGCTTTAGCCCTTCTTCCCATCCTATCACCTTTTATACCTCTGACTTGTGTTTTTATATTTATTCCACCTATCACATTACATATTACTTTATCATCTCTTGCCCCCAACACAATGCATACTATATGAGAGTAGGGACTTTATTTTTTCAATGCTCTATGCTACAACTAGAAGAGGGATGGCACAGAATTGGTGCTCAATGTATATTTATTGGGTGACTGAATATTGAATGAATAAATGAATGAATCAATGGGAACAGAATGAATGAAATGAATTGATGAGAAGGGAGACATCACTTCTCTGCTAGTAAAAAAAATTATGAAATAATATTTTCTTCACCTAGTTGCAGATGATATTTTCTTTTTTTTTAAAATTTTCATTTTTTTTGGATGTACATCATATTTCAAATTCTGGATACATTACATCATGTTCACCACCCGAACACTAATTATAGTGCATCCCCTCACGTGTGACCCTAATCACCCCTTTTGCCCTCCCCCCTCCCCCCTTCCCCAATGGTAACCACCAGTCCAATCTCCAATGATATGTGTGGTTTTTTTGGTCATTTTTATCTTCTACTTATGAGTGAGATCGTATGGTATTTGACTTTTTCCCTCTGACTTATTTCACTCAGCATAATACCCTCAAGGCCCATCCATATTGTCACAAATGGCTGGATTTCGTCATTTCTTATGGCTGAGTAGTAGTCCGTCGTGTATAAATACCACATCTTCTTTATCCGTTCGTCCCTTGATGGGCACCTAGATTGCTTCCAAGTCTTGGCTATTGTGTATAATGCCGCAATGAACATAGGGGTGCAAGTATCTTTATGCCTTTGTGTTTTCAAGTTCTTTGGATAAATACCCAGCAGTGGAATAGCTGGATCATATGATAAGCTTGCAATAGAGCACAAAGTACACAGCAATTAAAATAAAGGGGAAATTCTGTATATTTTGTCAACCACAAAAATGTAATGCTCCTTTCAGGGAAACGAAGTCTTGTCACATTTCATACGCAAGAACATGCTGTGTAGGACTTGAGAACTAGAATTCCAGGCATATCAAATTGAATCGAAATTTCAAAGATGACAACCTGCTGCCCTGAATCATCTTCTCCCCCTTTCTACCTCTTCCCCCTGATCCATCAAAACCCAGTTCACATATCACTGTCTCTGTGGAAGTTCTAACCATCTCAAAGATCTATTTTCCTTCTGAATCTTATTTTTTAGCTGTAACTTTCCTTGGTCACTTACATGTTCTTGTAGTCTAGGTTTACTTGTTATTTTTATGTTTTTGTTATCTTATTGTGTTATATTACTATTTATTATTATTTTTATTGTTTTTGTCGTGTGTTGTTCACGCTTCATGTCTCTAACATGAGCATCACTGCTTCACGATGTTATATAGCCAACAGCACCCACTGTAGGCCTTCACAAGGGTTAAGGACTGAGTAAATCTGAATAAACAGTAACAACCATCCTTCAAATCTAACTGGCCTTGTACTGAGACTATGACAGGTGACAGAAGACTCTCTTCTGCCTACTCAGATTACAATGAGGACTAAAATCTGCCCTATTATTTCCACCTACACGGTTTCACTTTCTTGTGAAAATGAAGATGTGACAGAAGAGGAGCAAGTGATTATCAAGAAGGACTTGACTTGGGGTTCCCAACTCACACTTGGCATCTGATGTAGCCCTATGAATTCATACCCCTACCTTGCCTGTCCCAGACAGAGCACAGATGCCTAAGACAAACCACCTGAATAGGACCCATCTAAGATTTTCCCTTATACTTTCAGGAAGAGCATAGTGTGTGGGCCATCATCTCGCCAGGAGTAGGAAGATAGTGGTAACCTCAAGGCAGCCGCTAGCTCACAAGAACTGGGTAAGAGGGATCCAAACTACTGAAGAATGCAAAGTCCATCAAGTGCACTGAAAAAAGTTCTGTTTAGCTAGTTGTACCAGCTCCTACCAAGCAAGTTCCTATAGCGAATAAAAACGATGCATAATTTTGTAGCTAAAGTATAAATCTTGTCACATAAATTCAAGGGTGATAAGATTCTGGGCAACGAGATATAAATATTGGATTGCATTCATTTGTATGAATAACTAGTCTCTGAAAGTCTAAGAACTAAAGCCAGGCAATATCGTGCAAGAATTATCTAATTTCCAAAATCTTATTCCAAATGCATCGAAGTCCTTTGAATGTTTCCAGTCATAATTTAATAAAGTCAAAGTATAAATAAGAACCTCCAAATGAAATTCGGCACAACAAAGACGAAGCGAGGCGGGGAATCCACTCACCGATGCACGCCGCTGTTGCACATGATGATGTGGCAGGCCCCGAGCCTGCTGCACAGCTCCGAGGAAACGGACAGCAGTCCCACTCCGGAGGCACTGCAGGCTGTGTTCGCACAGGCAGCTGTGCGCTTGGATCTGATAAATGAAGCTACCAGTCGATAGAGCTCATCCAAAGCATTGAGAGGCCTCATTAGCTACGGAAAACAGTGATGGACATCAAGTTCAATGCGTTTAGTAGAAAGGAATCCTTTTAGATGGGATACAATTTATAGTTGTTAAAACTTTTAATGATTAGTCTAAATTATTAGGGAGGTAAGAAAACTGGAGACTACAAATATTTATAATTACACATTGCCTACAAACAACAGCAGAAAAAATTAAATAAAGGAGGTATATAAATGGCAAAGCATCAATAAATGCCATCATCTATTTTTACCTTATCTACATAGGCAGCTTTGGATGTAGAGTTTGGTGGTGAATTTGACTTGTCCAAATAGAATGCCCTGGAAGAATCCAAAGAATAAATGATCATTTATTGTTAGAAATGCATGAAGATAGACAAGTTTCACTGATTTGCTTTTAAAGACAAATTAATAGATAAAAGTGTTGAATACTAGGATGGGTGGGATTGCAAAAAAGTCAATAGTCCTCTATTCAGAAAAATCATTAAAGCTGACACCAGCTCCACGACATACAGAGAATTTGTGCATGCCTCAACTTTCTCTTTTTTAATTTGGGGATAATGTCAGCTTCTACTTCAAAAGGCTGCCAAGAAGATTAAATGAGTTAATGCAAATAAAACACTTAGAACAGTACATAGCACAGAGTAAGCGCTCATTCATATTTGTAATAATTAATGTTACAAAAGTTGAAGAAATATATTTCTTATGACTATTGGAGAACATTACTCAGTTTTCATTTATTGTGCAAGTGTAAGATTATGAAAACAATATACAAAAAATGAATTTTAAACAGACTCCTGAGCTGGATTCTTTCACCCACTAAACAATGCTGAGATTGGAAGTCAAACCCTTTTCAAGGACACACTGCTCTTTTTTGTCACCAAAGTGCAATATGGTAACAACTACTTTAATACACTAAGTGAATCCTGCAATAATTAAATGCAACTTTTAAAGAATTATTCCCGAGTTTCCTTAGCTATCGGCTCAATGCTAAACAGAAATTTTAAGGGAATGACCCATGAAGACAGGATACATTTAAGTTATGTTTAATGTAGTATCCATTTTTGATGAGGTGAAATTATCTTCAGGATGTGAACACTTAACATTGATGGATCAAAATGAGTCCTATAACATTAGAATGATCGTCAGACTAGATAGTGAAATGAAACTGATTAGACAGGTATTTCAGACCACCATTTAGCACCTCAAAATATTGGCAGATTATTATCAAATGCATGGGTAGTAATGGGCAAAATCAGTGATGGGGAACTTTCTGCCTAGCGCTGGTCTTCTGAGGCCCCCTAGATACACACACATAATGCTATTCCCAGTACTAGCAGTAGTGTTGTTCTTTGTCTTTTTAAGTAGCATGGATTAATCAAGTTTTACACTTTAAATTAGGAAAGTTTTACTTTAAGAGAAACTTCCAAAATGAAAGCTATGGTCATTCTTAGGAGTTCGTGCTGTGGAGTCGATCCAACTACTAGTGCCCTGTGTACGGCAGAGCGGAACCCTGCCCGGTCTTTTTGCTCCATCCTCTCCCCTCCCGGTGTTGTATCAGATGATGCTCCACTGTATTCACAGCCAATTATTTTCAGCAGTGGGTGGCCAGGTCCTTCTTCCTAGTCTGTCTAGTCTGGAAGCTCCACTGAAACCTGTCCACCAGGGGTGACCATGCTAGTAATTGAAATACCGGTGGCATAGCTTTCAGCATCACAGCAGCATGCAGACACCACACTATGACAACTAACAGACCAGTGGTGTGGTTCCCTGACCGGAAATGAACCCTGAGCCATGGGAGTGAGAGTGTCGAATCTTAACCACTAGACCACGAGCATAGTCACTGAGAATTAGTTTATTTACCTCTCAAATATAAATTCAAGCAACAACAAAAATAATTTTTAAATAGGTTAGCATCCAAAGTTGGTTGTTACTTATTCTGATTCATTGTGAACTCCTAAGAGATTTCCGTGGACCATCTTGGAACAATGGCGGTGCCTCAAAGCTGGAACCCACAGAGATATCTTGACCAGATGTCCCCAAACCTTTCCTCAAGTGTGCTTGGTAGAAAAAGCAATGTCATAAAAAAAGAGCACACAAGTCCACAGACGAAGTATTCCCTCAACCTGACACAGCACATAATGCTGCCAGGAGTATGGGGATGACAGTAACCCCAGGCAGTGTCCAGCTCAGATCGACTGCGTTACGGTGACATGAACCACTGCAAAGTGGAACATCCATCAAGTGCCATGAAAATACAGTTCCATTTAGGTGGTTGAGTGAATATCTACTAAGAGCATTGGGTCCACAGCAATATCAAAGGAATTCGAGATATTTTAAATTTTCTAGATTTTCTCCAGTATCAGAAGGTGATAACAATCCAAGAGGTTGGCTGTTATGAGAAGAGGAAAAGAGCTTCAATTGTGTGAGGTAAAAAAATATGCAATGCGGGACTGGCCCAGGGGCCGAGTGGTTGAGTTCACACACTCCGCTGCAGGCGGCCCAGTGTCTCGTTGGTTCGAGTCCTGGGCACAGACATGGCACTGCTCACCAAGCCATGCTGAGGCAGCGTCCCACATGCCACAACTAGAAGGACCCACAACAAAGAATATACAACTATGTACCGGGGGGCTTTGGGGAGAAAAATGAAAAACAAAATCTTTAAAAAGAAAAATACGCAATGGGGCTGGAGCTACGTTCAAATGAATGAGCAACTTAGACCGGAGTGGGTAGACTCTGCAGGGCCTTATAGGCCCTGATGAAGAGTTTGGGTTTTAATTTTCCTCATTACCAGAAGACTGGTTGTTTTATAACTGTATTGCTGTGCATAAAAATTCCTGTTCTGCTGAAAGTTCTGAGTGTCTTTTCATTTCAATTACACAGGTATACATTTACGCTAAAACTATGAAAACCCATGTATGCACCACTATGCTTTAACAAATCTTAGCATTTTGCACTTTGACTTCACCTATGAAAGAAATGAAACATTAGAGATACACGCAAGCCTCTTGTTGTTCACCCTTCTCCACTCCCATTCTTGTTTCAAGCTCTCCCTCCCCGGGGGAAACATCACCCAGAAGCTGGCATCTACCACTTCCATGCTTTACAAGGTCACCCATGTGGCTAGCCCATGCAGAGGTACCAAAGAATATCTGTGATCATTCTTCCCCATCCTTGTTCACAGTGACGTTACTAGAATTTCAACCTTTGGTATTTTTACTTTCAATTAGCATATATTTGTTGGCCATCTGTATTTCTTCTTCTTTTATTGCCTGATTGTATTTTTTACCTTTGGTTAGGCTTACTTTTTTTTCTTTTTTTTTTTGAGGAAGATTAGCTCTGAGCTAACATCTATTGCAAATCCTCCACTTTTTGCTTGAGGAAGATTATTGCTGAGCTAACATTTGTGGCAATCTTCCTCTGTTTTGTATGTGGGATGCCACCACAGTATGGCTCGATGAGCTGTGTGTAGGTCCGCGCCCAGGATCTGACCCTGCAAACCCCAGTCTGCTGAAGCAGAGTGTGAAATTAACCACTATGCCATTGGACTGGCCCCAGTCTTACTTTTTTTTTTTCCCACATAGAAATTAGTTATTACTTTTTATAGCAAGAGTTAAATTTGATGACATTTAGAAGTTTCTGTTCCTCTTTACTTTTTTTTTTATCCACATTTTCTTTCTAGGCCTTCTTCCTCAAGAATATTCAGTTTTTTAAAGTTGATTATTCAATTAATATTTTTGATCAGCACCTGTCAGTGGTTTACTCTGGCATAAAATTCTAGACTCTGGATTGACAGTACATTTTTCCCCTCAGTACTGCTCTTGCTGTCTGCTCTCAATCCTACTGTCTTTGTTTGGGGGCTAGTCTATATTTTTTCTCTGAAAGGTTAAGATTTGCTTTTTATCCTTGAAGCGCTGAAGTTTTACCATAAAGTGCTTAGGCTTTGATTTATTTTTATTTATCCAGCTAGGTTCTCATAGGGTACTTTCAACTTGAGGAGCTTTGTCTTCAATTCTAAAATAATCTCAGCTATTATCTCTGTGCATAATCTCATGGGTTTTCTCTCATTCTCTCTCTCTCTGCACACATACACATATACACACACAGACATGCACATGGCATAAGCACACCCACACACACGTACATACTTTCTTTTAAGATCTTATTTTCCCAGTACTGCATTTTGGGTGATTTCCTAAGTAATATCTTCCAAATGAAAGAACTCTGTCTTTGTCAAGTCTAGAGTTTATCTTTTCTAATGGGAATTTTATTTCAATGACTCTCTTTTTCATTTCTAAGATTTCTGCTTATTCTTATTTCATTTCTACCACTAAAATGTAAAATCCCCATAAGAATGTAAACTCTCTATGTTGATACAAATTTTATTTACTTTCATTTATTGCTGCATCTCCAATGCCTCTAAGAGTGTGTAGAACATAGCACGATCTTAACAAATACTTGTAAATAAAGAACTGGATAATTGACTATTTTTATTTTAGGATTTTCTCCCTTTTTCATGGATAGCAATCCTTTGTCTATATTTTGTGCATCCAAAATTTACTTTGCCAGGCTGTTCCAATATTTTAATTTCTTCTGAGTCAAATTTATTTTCAACGGTCAATTTTGTTGGCTCTTTCTTAGTGTTAAGCTTCCTAATGTGCTTTGTAATTTTGTTTTTCAAGTTCATTTGAAATGGGAGGATTATTTAATTTAGTTTTATTTAGTTTTTTGATGCAGCTCCATCCCCTATCTCTCATCATCCTTCTCTTACAAATGATCCTGTGCTCACTTTGTGCTCAGAACCAGCCATCTCTAATCAGTTTCATAGTGGTGACTCAAGTATTACGTTGTGTTGACATCTGGATTATCACCAGTCACATCACTGAACCAGTGAGTGATTTGGTTCAGTTCCTAGTCTAATGGCTGTATTGACTTCCTCTTGCCATCTTAAGCCCCGTCTGCCATCACACATCCACAAAAGCTACAGTCTCAAGCAGTAGTAGGCAGCCCATTTTTCATCCTTTGCTCAGAAGTGAAGACCTTCTGTCCTCCCTGGTTTCAAACTGTAAGGCTGGCTCTGGATCTCCACCTAGTGTAGAATGCCTTGAATTTCCCATTACCCTGAAGAAGTGGTACCCGCCCCCTCGCTCCCCCTCCAGAGGCCAGCAGGCCAGAGGCCTCAGCACAGCTTACAGCTCATCACTTGCATTTTGTTTTGATTTATGGGCCACTGAGACGACAAATTATGAGCTCAGCTGTGACTTTTACATTTTCTGTCTTCATATTTTATGTAACACGGCAAAAGCTTGGAACGGAGGTGGTACTTCAAAGCTGGAACCCACAGAGACACATTGAACAGAGTGCCTCATGCCTTCCCTCAAGTATGCTTAGCAGAAAAAGTAATGCAGTGAAAAAGAGTACATAAGTCCACGGACAAATTATTCAGCCTTCCAGGGTCTCAAGTACCTCATTTTTACAATGGATATTAGAATTGTCTAATGTATAGATAGCAAAATGTTGAAGATTAATCAATGCATATGAAGTGCTCAGTACTGTGGAAAGCAAAGAGGACTCATTCAATAGACAGTAATAACTATTACTCAGATGCACACAGTGGGAGGTGTCTTGGAGTATTTTTAGCCATGGCAAGGAATAAAAATAAGGCTGAAACTTCCTGCTTTCCCTAAGGCCATCTAAAATATTTTATGATACCTGTAAAAAATGAAAATGAAGGTAGATATTTGGAATTTACATAATTTCATGATCAGCGCATGAGTCAAGGTTCAGGTGTAAAAAGAAAAGAAGCTTTTTTAAAAGTAGAGCGTCTTTTCAATGGCTTAATCAGGTGCATTGACTGTAGAAACTGCGGCTCTTCTGTACCTCGAATCATTGGGGAAGAAAAATGTTCTGTAAAAGCAGTCCACGGATCATTACCACCACTCAGGAAACCGTCACAACAGAAAGCTGCCACTACAGCTGGCCACACTGAGCACTCTGCCTCCTTTCTGAAAGAGATGTTCCTTTCAAAAAAAGTTGTCACTGATTTAGCCAGTTAAGAGCAGAATCATGTGGATCTAATTCTGCTATATTCACTTAAATTGACTTGGCAGAAATCTTCAAATTTTCCATAGGGCAAAATCTATAAAGGAAAAAAAAAACCCTATTTGATGACGAGAGCCAGTAGAAAAATAACTTTTATATATTTAAGATGTATAAATGTTCACATCAAGTGAAGCCTTATTCAGTAACAATCTCATCTTTTCTAAGCGGCGATATAGCAGAACTGAAATAGAAAAAGCATCTCATGACATAACTGCATCTTCAAAATACTCTTAGAAGATAAAGACCTACTACGAATTCAGAGTTAAAGATATTTACTGATCCAGACTTGTGCAAGAAGTTAATACTTGTTAATCCATTATTATGCAAAGCAATGAATTATTATAAAATATATCTATGCACTGATGAAGTCTAGAGAAAATAACTATGAAATATAGCCATCTTGATTTACATAGGCAACAAATATTTTAATTCAATCAATTATTTGTTAAAATAAGAATTTGGGTTTGAGGGTATGCCCCATCAGAAGAAAGGTTTTCAGCCAGTATTTTACCATCCCTAAGGTTTACAGGTATTCACAGAACTTCAGCATTTTTCAGAATATGACAGCCATGGGCAGGAAATAAACTTCTAATGTACTTCCTTTAATTATAAAAGTTTTGCAATGCCTCTAATCAAAATTTATGAGAGAGTTAATGGGAAAATTGGATTACTGCCCAAACTGACCATAGTTTATTATGCTTCTGAGGTTAGGAAGAATGAAGTCATGGTCCTTTGTTTCAATACAGCAAATCTCATTAAGCCCATTTTGAAAGGGCTGCTGCTACTTTATATAGGCTGAACAGCAAGTTTCCCTTCATGCTGGCATACATCAGGCTTCACGGTCACAATTTGTAAATTAATTCTGCCACACAAAATGGATATATTATGGTAATATTTTTTCATCTAGTCCCGATAGAATAAAATACCCATGAAAGAGGTGATAATGTTATAAGTTACAATAAGTAGTACTATAAATATATCCAAATGAGATAACAACAATGAAACTACTCTTGGGCGTTTATCTCACACAATCTAATATCGAAGACAAGTACACGGGTATCTGTAATTCAGGGCAGAAACAGAGAGGTGAGTTAAAAGGTGCAAAAAGTTCTCGGAAAGCCCACATGAGGCAGAAGAAAGGCCACATAAGAATATGGCGTAAGAGCTGGACTTGCGCAGATGGATGGGATTCCGGACAGGTCAAAATGCAAAAGCAGCATTTCAAGTGCAGGCAAGGCCATGAACAAAAGACCAGATATATAAATGGATGGAGCCAATTTGGCTGAAGAGCAAGTTCGTGTAAGGTAGGGAGAGAGAATGTTGGGCAAGCAGGCTGGATCCATATTGTGGGGAACTTAAATACCAAACTAAAGAATCGTAATTAATTTGTTAAACAATGGAGCAGCATTACAGTAAATGCTAAGCTACCAGTAAAAAAGTAAGAATAAATAGAAAAAAATACATGACACACAAGACATGAAAATTTAGGGAATTTAGAACTGCAAGAGACCCTGGAAATGAAAAGAATCATCCTGGATTCACAGCAAGACTGTGACCAAGGCAACAGAAATAGGGAATTGATGTTTGCTGTGAAAGAAGGAAAATGAGTTTGAAGAACACTGAGATTAGTTTATGTAGAGTTATGCAAGGTAAGATAGTAATTTAAAAACTAGGAAAATGCTTTCTCCAATGGGTAAAGAATTAGGATCATTGTTCCATAGGGTCAGGCTGGCGCTCCGGGGATGGTCTGGCTTCCACACAGAGAGACAATGCAATAGCCTGTTATAAAATATTTAAATCTGTTAGTTCTGTCATTAGAGATACATAGAGGTTAAACCAATGACAAAAGTGACATTCTTCTCATTTGGCACTGTTTTTGCTTCTTTTTTCTGGGCATGTTGGAAGACACCCAATTTCCAAGAGAGATGATTAAGGTGTAATGCTGCTAGTATTTTATAAATAAGGAGGAATAACCGAAATATTCAGCTCAGATCTCTGTTATATTCTTGTTTCTTCCCCAGATCATTGCTTATGAGATAAACTCTATATTTATAATAATTTATATATGTAAAATAATTTTTATATATTATATAATTTATAATAATTTATGGAAATTTCTTATGGAGATTTTTCACCTGACCAGACTCATTTATGCTTCTCTTAATATCATGCCCTATCCAAAAATATTCTAAACTGTATCAGGTAGCTTTTGGATTTTAGCAATTACTCTGCATTTCAAAAAAGGAACTATAACAGTGTTTTGTTGATGGTTTCCTTTGCTGTGCAGAAGCTTCTTAGTTTGATGTAGTCCCATTTGTTTATTTTCTCTTTTGTTGTATGTGCCTGAGGAGACATTTCCAAAAAGATATTGCTAAGATCAATGTCAAAGAGCGTACTGCCTATGTTTTTCCTAGGAGTTTTATGGTTTCAGGTCTTACCTTCAAGTCTTTCATCCATTTTGAGTTAATTTTTGTGTATGGGTCTTTGGGTGGTGAACATGATGTAATCTACACAGAATTCGAAATATATTATGATGTACACCTGAGAGTTATATAATGTTATAATCCAATGTTATTGCAATAAAAAAATTAAAAAATAATGAAGAAGAAATAGAGAATTTGAATAGACAAATCACAAGTAAGGAGATCAAAACAGTAATCAAAAAACCTCCCCAAACATAAAAGTCCAGGACCAGACAGCTTCCCTGGTGAATTCTACCAAACATTCAAAGAAGACTTAAGACCTAACTTTCTCAAACTCTTCCAAAAAATTGAAGAGGAGGGAAAGCTTTCTAACTCATCTACGAAGCCAACATCATCCTCATACCAAAACTAGATAAGTATAACACACAAAAAGAAAGTTACAAGCCAATATTACTGATGAACTGAACCTGTAGAAACCTCCTGTAAAACCAGCTTAAATTCATCACGTTACACATTTTTAGAATAAGTAATAAAGAAATTAACAACAACAACAAAAGTTTAAACAGGAATTGATATTTTAAAAAGTATTATTTATTTATGTCTTATACCTTATATGTGAAAATAAATGCCAGTCCATTGTATTTTAGTTAATCAGGGTTTGAATAGCAAATCCATTGCTTTCTAGCCTTAACTTTGGCAAGTTATATAACTTCTCTGAGTTTGTGCATCCGTAAAGTAGATATGATAATAACGTCTATCTTTTAGTGTTGTTGGGAGTGTTAAATGACAAATTAAGTTGCTACATAAGATGATGTAAAAAAAGAAAAATAACAATTATGTCTCCAGAAAGTGTGGCACTTCCATATTAAAAAATGGCGAAGTTTTAGGTTTAAAATCATAAAAATCTTGGGGCCAGCCTGGTTGCATAGTGGTTAAGTTCTTGTGCTCTGCTTTGGCAGCCTGGGGTTCACGGGTTGGGATCCCAGGTATGGACCTATGCACACTCATCAAGCCATGTGGTGACCTACATACAAAACAGAAGAAGACTGGCACAGATGTTAGCTCAGGGACAATCTTCCTGAAGTAAAAAGAGGAGGATTGGCAACAGATGTTAGCTCAGGGCCAATCTTCCTCACCAAAAGAAACAAACCAAAAAACTCATAAATGTCTTATAATGGCTCAATTGACAGTAAGTTAACAGGTCAGCTTCTTCTCCTTCATCTCTTTTTCTGTATTCCTTATTTCACTCCAGTCAGCCTTCAAAATTACCTTTATAAAGCACAGATACGAATGTTTCACTACTGTGTTTAAAGTCATTCAAATTTCTCCAGCACCCAACGTCTATGATTTAGGCATTCAAGGTCTCTCCTAATAATCTACTGACAGACATCTCGCCCCATCTCTCACCTCTTCACTCTGCCATGTTCATGCCTGATTCACCCAACCCACCATCCATGTGAAAACATCCCCACCTTCTCTCCTATTAGTCCCTCTGCCTGGAATTCCCTCTCACCTCCTTCTGCTCGGCAAAATTGCACTGATCTGTCAAAATTCTGCGCAAATATGACTTCTCCTTGAGAACTTCCCCACTGAAACAAATTCATCTCACCACATTATACTGAGTTGCACTTATTCTGTTGTCTTTGCTAAACTGCCTATTCTCAGTGGGCAGAGACCATTTTTCTTTATTTGTAATCCCATAACCAAAGACAGTGCCTGACATAGTATGTATCTAATACTTGATGTAGAATTGAACTGAATTGAATTTTATTCTTTGAGAGCTATAAAGGAGTTGGAGTTACCATACTGTCAAGCAACTAAATACGTGTGACCTAATAGAGGAAATATATTAAATTTAAAAATAGATAAAATAATTATTATGCACATTTTAAAAAGGAGTCTTTGTTTGCAGGAAAGAGTCTCCTTAAGTTTATAAATATTAGGGTATATCTCAATCAACACTGAAGCCTGATACTTAAAGGAAAGTATCCGACAATCACCAGAACTTTAAATTTGAGAGGAAGGGTATTTAATAATCCCTCCTCAGTGACAGACAACTACAATCCAGAGAAGAATATTCGTAGGGTCCTTTGCAGGCCTCACAGTACTATTGTTTTACCAAAAATGACGCCAGCCAGAAACAATACAGAAAAATTCTTGTTCAGGTCTAAGTAGGAAAATATTAAAACAAACATGATTGAGTACTATTACATTGAGATTTTAAGTGCCTGACTCCTGGCTTTTAAAGTTTTATACTAGAACCTATAAAAAGTTGTGCTTTCCATTACCAGCAAGATTCAAGGCCCTTAACACAGTACCTGACACATAGCAAGTCACCGAACGTTAGCTGTCATTGTTAGCATAATTCATTCCTTATACAACCCAGTCTTATACAATACAATCTTTATATAACCAATCCCATTTATAATCGCAATAAAAAGAACAAAGTACCTAGGAATAAATTCAACCAAGGAAGAAAAAGAACTACACACTGAAAACTATAAGACATTGTTGAAAGAAGTCGAAGAAGACACAAAGAAATGCAAAGACGTTCTGCGCTCATGGATTGGAAGAATTAACATAGTAAAAATATCCATGTTACTAAAGCAATCCACAGATTTGAGGCAATCCCTGTCAAAGTCCCAATAACATTTATCACAAAAATAAAACAAATAATCCTAAAATTTATAGGGAAGAACGAAAGACCCCAAAGAGCCAAAGCAATCCTGAGAAAAAAAGAACAAAGCTGGTGGCATCACACTCCCCGATTTCAAAGAATACTACAAAGCTATAGTGATCAAAACAGCTTGGCAGGAAAACAGACACAGATCAGAGAAACAGAATTGAGGGTCCAGAAATAAACCCACACATTTATGGACAGCTAATCTTTGACAAAGGAGCTAAGAACATACAATGGAGAAAGGAAAGTCTCTTCAATAAATGGTGCTGGGAAAATTGGACAGCCACATGCAAAAGAATGAAAGTAGACCATTGTCTTACACCATACACAAAAACTAACTCAAAATGGATTAACGACTTGAAGGTAAGACCTGAAACCATAAAACTCCTAGGAAAAACACAGACAGTACACTCATTGACATTGACCTTAGCAATATCTTTTTGGAAATGTCTCCTCGAGCACAGAAAACAAAAGATAAAATAAACAAATGGGACTACATCAAACTAAGAAGCTTCTGCACGCAAAGGAAACCATTAACAAAACAAAATGATACCTACCAAATGAGAGAAGATATTTGCAAGTCATATATCTGACAAGGGGTTAATATCCAAAATATATAAAGAACCTATACATCTCCACAACAAAAAAACAAACAACCTGATTAAAAAATGGGCAGAGGATATGAACAGACATTTTACTGAAGAAGATATACAGATGGCCAACAGGCACATGAAAAGATGTTCAACATCACTAATAATAAGGGAAACGCAAATTGAAACCACAACGAGATATCATTTCATGCCTGTTGAAAAGGCTACTATTTTCCATCTGTCAGGATGGAAACTAGACTGTTGGTGCTGAATATGATGCAGCCTAAACAGGAGTCAAAATGTAACGATGTACACCTGAAATTTATATAATGTTATAAACTAATGTGACCTCAATTTTTTAAAAAGTTTATTATTAAAAAGACAAGAAATAGCAAGTGTTGGAGAGAATGTGGAGTGAAGGGAACCCTCATACACTGCTGGTGGGAATGAAAATTGGTGCAGCTACTATGGAAAACAGTATGGAGATTCCTCAAAAGATTAAAAACAGAACTATCATATGATCCAGCTATCCCACTTCTGGGTATTTATCTAAAGAACATGAAAACACTAAATTTGAAAAGATATAAGCACCCCTACATTCATCGCAGCATTATTCACAATAGCCAAAACTTGGAAAGAACCTAAGTGTCCACTGATGGATGAATGGATAAAGAAGATGTGGCGTATACATACATATATATATATATATATATATATAATGGAATACTATTCAACCATAAAAAAAGATAAAATCTTGCCATTTGCAACAACATGGATGGACCTTGAGGCTGTTATGCTAAGTGAAATAAGTCCAATGGAGAAAGACAAATACCGTATGATTTCACTCATATGTGGAAGATACAACAAGAACAACAACGGAACACGTAGATACAGAGGACCGATTGATGGTTACCAGACAGGAAGAGGAGAGGAGAGAGGGCGAATGAGGTAAGGGCGATATTTATACCATGATGGATGGCAACTAGACTTTTGTGGTGAACATGATGTAGTCTATACAGAAGTCAAAATAGAATGATGTACACCTGGAATTTATATAATGGTATAAACCAGTGTTACCTCAATAAAAATTTTTAAATAAAAACTGTATATATATAGAAGGTGTACAGTATGATGAGCTGATATATATATACATATTGAAATGATTACTAGAGTCGAACCAATTAACATACCATGTCCTCACGTAGTTACAAGTTTTTGTGTGTGATGAGTACACCTGAATTCTACTCTTAGCATACTTCTACTGTTCAACAGAGTGTTAAGTATAGACATCATGCCTGTACATTAGATCTCTAGACTTAGTCATTGTACATAACTGTAAATTTGTACCCTTTGACCAACATCTTATTTCCCCTACCCCAAGCCCCTGGTAACCACTGTTCTATCTGCATCCAAGAGTACAACTTCTTTTTTTTTAGATTCCACATATAAATGAGATCATAGAGTATTTGTCTTTCTCTGTCTGGCTTATTTCACGGAGCATAATGCCCTCCAGGTTCATGCCACTCTGTCCCGGTCTGCAAGGTTCTGCTGAGGAATGTGTTGATAGCCTTATAGGAGTCTCCTTTGTACGTGAGGAATTGTTTTTCTCTTGCCACTTTAAAAATTCTCTCTTTGTCTTTGATTTCAGACAATGTTATTATAACGTGCTTTAGAGAAGATCTTTTTGGGGTGAAACTTTTGGAAGACCTATAATCTTCATGAACTTGGATGTCCAAATTTCTGCCCAGATTTGGGAAATTCTCAACTATTATTTCTTTAAATCAGCTTTTTGTTCCTTTCTCCCTCTTTTCTCCTTCTGTGACTCCAATAACACATAGGCTGTTTCTCAGTGGTGTTCCATAATTCATGTAGGCTTTATTCACTCTTTTTCATTCCTTTTTCTTTTTGTTCCTCTGACTAGATAATTTCAGATGTCTTGTCTTGGAGTTCACTGATTTTTTCTTCTGCTTGGTTGAACCTCCTGTTAAAGCTGTCTATTAAATTCTTCAGTTCAGTCACTGTATTTGTCAACTCTAGGATTTGTTTGGTTTCTTTAATGGTTTCTATTCTGTGTTAAACTTCTCATTTTGTTCATGCATTGTTTTTCTAATTTTGTTTAGTTGTCTATCTGTGTTTTCTTGTGGTTCACTCAGTTTCTTAAAGAGGATTATTCTGAATTCTTTGTTAGTTTATAGATGTTCATTTATTTAAAGCGGGTTATTGGAGCTTTATTAGTTTCCTTTGGTGGCGTCCTGTTTCCTTGATTATCCATGATGCTTGTGGTCTTACACTGGTTTCTATGCATTTGAAGAAGTGGGCAACTTTTCCAGTCTTTACTGACTGGCTTCAGTAGGGACAGCTTTTCACCAGCCTCTCCAGAGATTCTGAGTGGCCATCTGGTGGAGGCTGCAGGCAGGCAAGTCTGGTATCTGGGTCTGCAGGTGGGCAGGCTTGGTGTCTGGGTCCATAGGGACTAGCCTGGTGCCTGGGTCCACAGGAGCCCACCTGGAGCCTGGGGTCATGGGGATTGGCCTGGTGCTAGGGTCTGTGGTGAAGCTGGGTGCTCAGTTTACTCTCCTCCCGCCTTGGGGAGGGTGTCTCTCTGCATGCTGGGTTGGCCAGGCTTAGGGGAGAGGTGACAAGGTAACTCGAAACTGTCTTTCCCACATTCTTCAAAGCATCTTTTCTTATCTATGCTCCACTCAGGTGCTATAATCTCTGACCTGGAATCCTTGGCTCTTGCGAAGGAATTTTTATTCATGGACAGTAGTTCAAATTGATGTTTCTGTGAGGAGAGGAGCATCGGAAACTGCTGTACCACCATCTTGCGGGGTCACTTCCCCCATTATTAATTCTTGCAGACCCATTTTCAACATCACCTTCTCTCTCAAACTTCCTAAGTATCTTCAGAGTCAGCAGCTCTTCCATACACCCCGGCACCCAGGACATTCCTTAATGTCAGTATCTACTGTTGTGCATTGCAAGGATTGTTTACATGTCTCTTTCCCCCACTAAACTATAAGCACCTAAAGACAGACACAACATACACTTTATTTTTATTACTCCATCACTTTACACAGTGCCATGCACACTGTGACTCATTCAATATATTTTAGTTGAATAAATGAATAATTAAATTTCTTAAACTTACTGATAAATAACAGCTCTAAACCATTTCCAAGAAGAATGTGTCTTCTTTCAAGACAAATTTTGTGTAAAAAAGTATTGCAAATCATCTACCACGAATGGTAGTTATTGGTCAAGAAAAAAATGCCAAGCATAATAAATTTTCTTCATCACAAAACATACATCACTCTTTTAATATTTTGCTTATGAAACTTATGTATAATAGAAAATAAATAACTGTATGAAAAAGGCAAAGTCACTGCCTTATCTTAACCTTTTGAAGTCATTAATTAAAATCAGCTGAAGTAGCATCACCATTTTTCTGATATTAAGGCAGAGAACAATTCAGAAACGACCCTCATTTTCTAAATAACCATAGACATCTGCTTCAGAGGGAAGGTCAGGGAAAATGTAATATGAGTAGAAATATGGAAATACAGACATTAGAAAGATGTCATTAGCAGAATTTAGAGACAGTGAATAGGGTAAGCGAAAATGCACTGAGAAACTGAGCTCCTTTGGGACTCTTTTTCAGTAATTTCATTCTTTAGATGAGCAAACAGAACAAACGTAAGTTTTAAAGAAATATTTTGAATTGAATATAATCTTCACGAGGGCAGGAACTACATCATTTTTATCACTGCGTGCCCAGCACCTAGAAAACTGCCTGACCCAAAGGTTAGTAAATATTTGTTAAATGAATCAATAAATTAATAATTTAAGGGTAAACGAAAATCAGTATTCATGGACCAGAAATAATCTCGTGCACTATGTACTGAGTACTTTTCTTCCCACAAAGAACTGGAAGTTTGATCAAGTTGATTGTAATTAAAAGGTAAATAAATCTTCATTGACTCCACATATCTTTTAGATACTGTCCAATAATCTTCTTCTCCTTTCAATCAAAATTTCTCCCAAGAAGCCTAACCTGTAATCCCACTTCGAAACCATCAACCCACATCACTCAGCTGGCTGCAGTCAGATCTCTACCCACCTCACTACTCAAACCATTCTCCCTAATGACACCAAGGACTTCACACTGGCCAAATCCAGTGGACATTCTCCAGGCATTTTCTGAATCGCTTTTTATATATAGCACTCTTGTTCATCCACTGCTTCAAAGTCTCTGTCCACTAAGTCTTTTGACATTGGCCTGGTGCCTTGTTGATTTTCACACACTTCCTGAACCTTGCCTCTCTGCCTCCTCCATGGGCTCCTGTTCTGTACCTGTGCCTTCAGCATCTATCTTCTGACTTGCCTCACTATTCTTACTGTGCCCAGTCTCCTGGGTCATCTTTTATCCTCTCAGGGACCCAATCTGTACAGCTCTAAACTCCAGATTTGTGTATTTATTTATTTGTTCAATAAACAAATAATATGTCAGGCATGGTGCCAGGCACTGGGGATAAAAAGGTGAAGATAAGACAATATTTATCTGCAAATAACCTATGTTCGAGAGAGAGGACAATAAATAGGTAATTACAGTCCAGTGTGATGAGTGATCTAAGAAGGTTTAGCAGAATGCTTCACGCACATTAATGGGCACATTAAGAAAAATAAGATAGTAGGCAAAGGGAATGAAGGGTTTTTAAGGCATAAGAAGAATCTTAAGAGTGAGAAGAGGAATAGTCCATTGAGATCATGGCACTTAAGTCTGTGCAAAGCTATCTAATTCCCTGGAGGGGGGGAAGGCATGAGAAATGGCAGTTGGGAGGTTACTCAGCAGATACAAACAGTGGAAGGAAGGAAGGGAGGGAGGAGGGGATGAAGGAAGGAAGGGAGGAAGGAAGGAAAAAGAAAAGAAAGAAAAGAGGAGGAGGATATAGAGAAGGAGACAGACAAGGGGGGGGAGGGAGGGAGGGAGGAGAGAGAGTCTTAGCCCTTATTTGTCCTGGATTCTGCTTTGCTGCATTAGATAGAAGTGAAGAGGGAAATGACGTGGGACTCAAAAGATTTTTTCCCTTGTCCGTATCATCGATAAACTCCTGTACATCTGTCTAACCTTCCTGAAATCCTTGGGGCATTCAACAACAGGGGCTTGAGAGTAATACAAAGTACTAATCCTACACTATGGCTTTCTGGACATAAGGACATGTTCTTAATACTTTCATTAATTACTTCAATAAATATTTTTTGAGCATCTATTGAGGTACAAAGCAATGTCCCACATTTTAGGAATACAGCAATGGACAAAAGAGACAGAGCTCCTTCCATCAGGGCACTTGCATTCTAGTTCACAGGAGGGGTGAACAGGCCCTTCCTGCCCTGTACATGTCTGAAGAACCTGACTCCAGCAGGCTTTCTTTGTGGGAAAACAGAAACTCCCAAGCCGGCTCTCCTATATCTGCTTTTCTACTATAGTGAGGCTCTGGCCCTGATGTTGTTTTCAATGGTATTTCTTCACGCACACACAAGACCAGCTTGTTCCCCCTTCTTCAGAACCTGCTCTCGGCTCACTTTCCAATTTCCATCCCTGTTTAGGGAACGCACACACACACACGTGAAAGGCCAAGGCAACATCTCTCACCAGCAACTGTTTATTTTAAATCCTGGCCTATGTCCTCCAGTTCAGTGCCACTCAAGATGTGGTTCACAGGCTTAAGTAAAGAAATTGTCAGCAAGAATTTAGAAATTGCCAATTTACATTGCCTTGAGATGCAAATAGTGAAAAGCACTTGTCTTATTGAAGAAGGTAGAACCCTGGGCCGCTGAAGCGGAGCCTGCGAATTTAACCACTATGCCACTGGGCCAGCCTCCTCTATGGTCGTTTTAATTTTGAATCAGAATTTTAAAAATTAATGGTTTAACATTATTAACTAAATCAGAGAAATAAGATTGGTAGTATTTATCCACAATTTACAGGTGACAATACAATTTCACTGGATTTTTGTTAAGAAACTGCTTTTAAATCTTTTCGTCCCCTCCCATCAACACATCTCTGTGAGACTGGTTTTCCTCCACGCTGAGAGTTATTAAAACAAGCACAGAAAGAGTTTAGAGGTACGTTTTTCCCTCTGAGCTATACTGTCATTCCAACCCAGATCAGTCACCAAGCAAGACACTAGTTCATTGCTCACATGGAAAACTTTAAATATTGCTACAAGCAGTGTTTGTTCAAAGTATATGGAAAGGTGTTGAATACGAGGAATCACTATTTCGCTCATAACTTTGACTTTTGATTGTAGAATAACAAAAATGACTTAAATGGCAATTCTTTTTATTAATTGCCCAAAGAGTCTAGTAGCGTTCAAGGGTAGCAGAGCAGAGTTGAATGTGATACTGTTCAGCTAGTTTTTAATTACACATTGTACAAAAAGTTCCTGCTTCAACACTCTCACTGGAGGAAATTGGAAATATTCTGCAACTTTGTTTATGGCAGAGTTGGGCAACCATCTTTTCTGTCTTTGGGCTAAATCCAGGAGTAGAAGCACAGCTGGGGCTGGACATCCGGACAATTTTCCACAATTGCCTGTATCTTCTTACAGTTTTCTGGTGTGAAATCAAATGTAGTATCTGGGTTATTCTCAGGAATATCTCTGTGCACAAATAAGGCTCTTCCAGCTCCCTTTTGCATAGCTGTTTTATTCAAGTTTCCTCTGTGTCTTCCCCACTGGGCAGTGAGCTCAGCTGCTCCAATACTGAGCACCGTGGAGAAGCCCTTGATACTAATTTTATCCTCTGCATAAGTTGCTCTGCAGGAAACCCATGAAACCCACCTTCCAAGAACCCATCTTCAGATACAAGTCTTTGTGATCAGCTCCTCTTTACACTAGGCAAATACTGAGGATCGTACGAACCTCCTCTCAGCTAATACTCACAACAGCTTACGAAGCATCACTAGCTCCAACGGACAAAGAAGGAAATCAAGGCTCAGAGATACTGAGAACTTGCCCCAAGTCATACAGCTGGTCAATGGAAGAGTGGGAACTGGAATCCAAGTTTGGCCGACTCTCCGTCCTCCAGTATATTAATGCAGCAGGCAATTCCAGATCATTAACCTTCTGTTTCTTCTCATGTGTATCACTGTATAGAAACTGCACACTTACTCCAAACCAACTGAAGAATTTTTTTCTCATGACCTGTCACTTGGCCTATTAAGCATATTTCTGTTTTTTCAGTTGGCTCGTAAGAAACGCGATGAATGTCATACCAGATCTACTAAAAATGCTTCTCTGTAAGACTAGCAAGGGATTTGTCCACCTATTATCTTCCATTGTGTTTTCTGAATGTGTCCAGTTTTACATCTGAGTTCACTGATATCTCAAGCAGATGAAGTTCAAAGTTTATACAAACTGAAGGACCCCTGAGAAGCTTTTAACTTAATCTGTACACAATTGCATGAAATATGTTGTGGATGGCATAGAACTATAGGCTTTTAAATTTGCATGATTAAAATATCTTAATATTTGAATAGGCAAATGAAAAATACCCTATTAAGTTCAATTTTATTCTATTAAAATATTTTATATTTAATTATAATGTATCATTATCAATATATAAAGATGTACTATTATATATGATATATAATGTATACTTTGATACTTTATTTTGGAATTTCATGCAAAGGACATGGCTGATAATGCACTCTGATGGTATTTAAAATGGATGCAGATGGAGTCTCCTTCACTGATAACGTGTAATATTCTATGAGGTGCATTCACGAGGAGGGCAAAAATACATTCACGAGTTCGATTCACAGTCAGATTGCAGAGATGCTTTCTTTTCTTCTCAATTAACAATAATATTACAACTATTTCAGTCCCTTTTGCCTTTTTCTTCCACTCTCGTCTTTGTCATATCTTCTTTTCTAATTCTACAGCAACGGAACTAGCACTTTTCAGAGAAAACAAATTGGAATGCTTCCTTGTCTTTTAAAATACTTTAAAATTCTCATTTTTTCCAAGAAGATTTCACAGTTGTGTTGTACCTAAATCTTTTATTGTGATTAAAATTACCTTAAGTCATTTCCTCGGGCTACTCACATTAATATTGGGCTCATTCACCACTTCGGAGAAGCAGTGGGGCGCTGGAATAAAAGCGGATGCTTTGGAGCTGGAAATAGCTAATTTGAGTCCTGGCTCCATCGTTGCCAGTTGCCTGCCTTTGAGCAATTCATTTAACCTCTTTGTATGTGAGGTGCTATCATCTGGGAAATCTCATGCATTATTTTGGCTTTAACTATTATCTCTATGTTAGTGACTCCAACCTAGTGCATAGAGCTTCTTGGATGTCAATCCCACATTTCAAACCCAATTCTATTCAGTATCTTGCTGTTCCCAATCGCAAATGAGCTTCTCCTCTTGTCCGTCACTAAATCAGATAATGATCCAGGCGCCCAATCCAATGTATCTCTCCCTCCCTCTCAACACACTATGTATTCAATGAAAAATACCTTTTTTTCCTACTTCCCAAATATTTCCAAAATTTATGCCTTCCTCTCCATCTCCATTTCTGTCTGCTTAGGGTTCTTATTAGCTCTTGCCTCAACTAATTTAATAGCTTCCTAACCAGTCTCTCTGACTCTAGTCTTGTTCTTAACTAATTTGTCCTCAGTGGTACCACCAGGGTGCTCACTTTAAAATGTACTGCCTCCCCCTCCATAACCTAGTACTCATAAGTGAATCACCTTACTTATAGGCTTAAGCCTATAGCCCTCAGGGGCATCTGAGGTCCCCCGCGGCTTGTTCCTCCCCATCCCTCCTGCTTCCTTTCTGACCCTCCTCACCTATCATGGTTCTGCAATGCCTTTGCTCACCTTGTTCCCTCCCACTGAACTAGCCTCTCTCCCGTCCTTCACCCGGTGCACTAGCAGCCATCTGTCAGAAGTGCCCGTCCTGAACTCCTCAGTCTTTCCTAAGTGCTGCTCTTCTGCACAAGCTGGGCATCCTGTTCCTCCACCATGGTGTTTAGCAGAATATTTCAAAATAACCTGCTTAACGCATTTACTCTCTCTCCTTTAAGATCCTCACGGGCATATTGTCTGACTCATCTCTGTATCCCCAGTGCTGTATGCATTCCTGTACTTGCATATAAGTGCACAACAAATACTGTTGAACTACAAAGAATAGTTTCCAAAACAAAATGGGAGTGGCTAGGAAGACCTGTTCAACACCAACATTAGAGTCCAGACCATTCTCCAGACATTTGGCTGAAGTCATCATGATGTCAGTCAGGAACCCACCATAGGTTCCTGGGACCATGTTCTATGTCCTGGTTTGGTTGCCCCAAGTTTTGGGCATTTATATGCATACAAACATTCATTAATCATCTATTAATAGATACCTTATACCACTGCATAAACAAAAGAGAAAAAGACAAGGTGAAAAGGGGAAACAGATACACATAAAAAGAATATAAAGCATGATGTGGTAAATGCTATAAGAGAATCATACAAGGGAATATAAAGAAAAACTAACTTAGGAGAGGTGAGAAGACCTCATGGGGGGATGGATTTTGAGGTCGGCCAGAAAAGATGAGTAGGAATTTGCCAAAGCAACTGAAATTAGTCATTCTGGCTGAAATTACCAAAAGCCAGGCAAAGATGTGCTTGATCTTCTTCCTGAATGACAGAGAACTTCACAAACTTGAATCTATATAAGATAGAACTTTGCCCTCAGTTCAAGTTGGGCGGTCTATGTAAGTAGGCAGCTAATTTTACAAACATAATGCTCTATTCTTCACACAAATCACCATTTTCAGTAAATCCATATTAATTTCTTCTAAGTCACCATTATATCTTCTACATTTCAAAAGCTCTGGGCCCAAGCCAAATTTCCTGACTGGTATAGGGGTAAAGCTTTGAAAGGATAATTTATAATCAGTCATTCACCTTCCATGGTACATCCACCAAACAAAAGAAGTCTGAAATGTCAGCAAAAAGGAACTGAACAAAAGCAACTGGAAAAAAATTCACTGAAAGAGCTTGAGTAGGATGCCTTGACTGACTGTCCTTGCGATCAGCTAGAAAAGTCAGCAGAGTTCAAAATAAAAATCAGTCTTGCTTCCACAAACACTGACAACTTTTCCTCACAGAGTATATTTCCCTAACTGATTCTTCAGGGCATGCTTATTTTCTCTTTGACAACTCCAGTTCTCATTGATTCCAAAGGAAATTCTGAGCCCAAAATACTTTGATCTTCTCTTTGCTTTGGTGAAAACAATAGCTTTTCTTAGCTTAGAGAGAGATAACTCTCTTCAAAACTTTCTTTTTTTTTTTTTTTTTAAAGATTTTATTTTTTCCTTTTTCTCCCCAAAGCCCCCCCGGTACATAGTTGTATATTCTTCGTTGTGGGTCCTTCTAGTTGTGGTATGTGGGATGCCGCCTCAGCGTGGTTTGATGAGCAGTGTCATGTCCGCGCCCAGGATTCGAACCAACGAAACACTGGGCCGCCTTCAGCGGAGCGCACGAACTTAACCACTCGGCCACGGGGCCAGCCCCTTCAAACCTTTCTTTTTGAAAACAACTTTATCTGCATCTACTTGTCAGCCAGAACATGAATATCTACTCATCCTTGAAAAATATTATCACAGTGAAGGACTTACCACAAAAAGGTGAAAACTCGTAGTTAAGTAATTCTAACCTCATTTGTTGCCCTGATCTAAAATCTGCATTAAAAATTCCTTGAGGGGCCGGCCCTGTGGCCCAGTGGTTAAGTTCTTGCGCTCTACTTCCCACGAGGCCCAGGGTTTCGCTGGTTTGGATCCTGGGCGTGGACATGGCACCACTCGTCAGGCCCGTTGAGGCGGCGTCCCATGTGCCACAACTAGAAGGACCTACAACTAAAAATACACTACTATGTGCTGGGGGGATTTGGGGAGAAAAAAAATAATAATGCTGATTGCCATTAAAAAAAAATTCCTTTAACGTAAAAGTAAAATAAATATTAGACATAATTACAACTTCTCAAGGGCAAATGACCAGTCTGAATTCAGATCAGGATAAGTACAGTCTAGATAAATTAAATACGATTACACGCATAGATGTATGCGCAGCTCTATCACATTCTCAGAAAGCAATGGCTGCAATGTGTGATAGAATTACAGCATTCTTCAAATAAAGAAGAGATATGTTGCTCTCAGAAGTGTCACTATAATTTCAACTTTATCTGATCTTGTCTCATGTTAAATTTATAAACCTTGGCTATGCTGATGAATATTCTGGAGAGAGGTCTCCAACAGAGCCAGCATCTGTACCCTTCAAATGGCCCAGAATTTTCTGGATATAAAATGAAGCAGAGTGGGTACTGGAATAAATTCAACGAAATGATAAGACCACAGAAAAAAAGAGAGGACAAATACACTGCAGTTAATCTGACTTCCAATTCAATTCTTTTTACGGTACTTATGAGGTACCAGGCAAAGTGGGGAACTAGGACCTGGTAGCCCCCAAATGTATTGAGCAAGGCAGGTAAACAACCCACGAGCCAAAATCAAACAAATGAAATCAAAGAGGTTGTTAAATTTTAAAGAAGAGAGTAATTAATTACAGCTGAGGCTAGAACTGAAGATAAATTTGAGGTGGATCCTAAATAATTATATTCTTTCAGCAAATGGAAACGCAGCTGAAGTGTGCCCTGGGTGACAGCAGGTTAAAAGAAGGTGGAGAAGAAGTGACGGTAAAGGAGGCAAAGGTGGGCACACGGATTCTGTTTGCACATGTGTTTCACATCCCTCTTCCTCCCGAATTCCAGCTTCCGTAACATTTTATAATTTCTCCTTCTCTCTTTAGGATTTTCACACATACTGTTCTCTCTGCTAGTTAAGACCTCCTTCCCCACACCTTCAGCTCCCATCTCCTCTCCCCTAAACACTGTAACCCCAACTCCTCTTTCAGATCTCTGCACAAATGGTACTTCCTCAAATAGTTCATTCCTGAAACCTTCAACTGTCTTCCCATCCCAGTTCCAATTAAGATTGATGCCTTCTTATACGCACGCATAGCACTTTACACTTTCCTTACATTTTTTTTCACATATCACTATAAATTATTAGCAAACATTTTGTTGATCATAACCCACAGATAAAATTTTCTTGGCAGGCAGCAACCTTGTCTACTGTGATGCCTGCAACATGAAGCGCTGTCCCTGGCACTTGGTGGGCACACCGGATTTGTCAAATAAATGTCAGTATCCACAAGTTCCTTTAGTTTTATACTGTGTGAGAATTTGGTACTTAAGTACAACTTATATTTTGTAAATGTTAGATCCTTTATATATGTCATATATAGGAAAGACGTCCAGAAAACTTTTAAGCGTTATAAACTAATTCAAATCTTTGTAGATTCAGGTGTTTCCTCTTGTTATTAAAGAATCGCTTCTCATAGAAAACAAAATTTACAACTCTGAAAACTGTGGTCCTAATCTTAAAACAGAAAGAAATGGAATATACACATTTAGGTTACAGTGAGTCTTAGAGAAACAGAAACCTGGATGCATCTTAAGGTATAAAGAGATGGAATTTGGCTGAAAGGCAATGGAAAACAAACATAAAACTGCCATAGAGGAGACAGATATGCATCTGGAATGTTGCTGGTTAATTTAAAGAAAAACCACATCACGTAATAACTCTAAAAGCTGCAGCTTTATAAAGAAAAACAATTGAAGGACAAAGGCATTATTTATATTCTAATAAATGTTCTGTCTCTCTTGCTCTCTCTCATTGTCTCTCTCAGATTTTTATTAAGTCCATATTCTTATTGACTTAAGGTAGTTTCCACACAGCTCCTCACCAAGTGAAGCAAAATTTTCCATTTCAAACTTGGATATACTGTTTGCTATCCAAAGAAGGAATGGGAAACAGGGTTTTACGAGTTCAAGCCTCTGCGGCAAGAAAGAGTCCAGATGGGGACATGTGCATTCTTTAGCCACAAAGGCACATCTTAAGAGAATATTTGCTTTGAATAATTTTCTTGTTTTCTTTCCGTAAAGATGATGAATTTACATTTAGAAGCCTCAGATCACAGCCCTAAAATATTCAGTGTGAAGCTGTCACCCTTACAAAACAATAAATGATCTCAGTTTACAACTTGTTTCCTTTTGACTTTTCTGTTTTATTTTACTGTTGACTTTATACTGAAAATAATGTTGAAAAATAATAACCTAGCCCCCTCAAACTGACAGGAGTGCTCGGATACAAGGAATATTGTTCACATTTACATTTATCTCATTAGTCACTGTGCAGTGGTGCTTTTTGCCAATAAACAGGATGCATTAAAATGGAAGGGTTTGGTAATGATGAATTACATTTATATAGGGCAGGGAAAAAATGAGGCTAATGGGGATGATGGCTCATGGCCAGAGGGAATAAAAAGGAAAGACTGAAGTAGAAAAGAGAGAATAAAATAGTGTAAGGATGGTAAAGACGGGAAATAAAAATGCCCTTCCTCCTGAGTTTCTCGCTTAGAATTTCTGAGTTAAACACTTGACATGCTGTAGTTCTTAAGAATCAGAAGGAAATCCATCAAGAACTTTTACCCGACTTGACACCGGAGGGTCTACGTTAGAAACAGCTGGTAAACATTTTTGCTGGCTCAACCTTGTTCACTGGGGGGTAACAACTAAACCAGGGTGTCATCAGGCAGCCAGTGTCAAGAGCTGTTTTGCATGTGGCACAGACATCCCAGGAGCACTGCCTTGTCCCTATTCCCACAGAGGCTGGAAGAAGAATGGTCAGACCAGCCAGCTGGCTTGGCTCACTTCACTGCTGCCTCGTGAAAATGTCAATCATTTTGAATATTATTTGCAATAGATGCATGAGATACAAATGGACAGCAGTAATTCAATAAAACCTTTCCAATGGCTTTTGCACTGCACTTACAGTAAAATCTAACCCCCTACAGTGGCCTACAGCCCTGCCTAATCAGGCCTCTGCGCAAATCCCTCAACATGTCTCATCCTTCTCAATGTGTTAGAATCCCACCCCCCAGCCTCCTCTGTCTTCCTCAACGGTGAGCAGCTTATTCCCACGGTCAGCACACATCAATTCACTGTTTTGGGAAAGATCTTCCCCCAGATTTTGGCAAGGCTATCTCCTTGTGATTCAGGCTTCTGTTCAAATACCACCTAATACTTAAGTCATCCCTAACGACCCACTCTAAATGTCCAACCTCCTAGGATAGCGACTTGATTTAGATTTTCTTCACCGCACTTTTCACTCTCGGCAATACTTTGTTTATGGAGTTGTTTATTTGTTTATTTCCTGTCTTTCCCATTCTCATAAGAAACTTCATGAACAATGAATGAATGAATGAAATGAATGAATAAATGAATGATGGTACAGAATCAGAGAATTAGGGGCACTTGGTAATATCTGACGCCAAAACTCAGTAACAGAGAATTTTTTCCCAGTGCATAATGTTCACTCCATTCACTGAGGTGGTCTAAAATAGTATGAAAACTATAGACTTTAAAGAGGAAAAAAGTCTTTGATTTAAGTCCTTGTTTCACCACTTATTATCTGGGCGAAGCTGTGTAAGTTTCCCTTAAGGTGGAAATGATAATAGAATCTCACTGGTTTACTAAACAATCCATATAACTCACCTAGCATTGTGACTGACTCAGTATGTTCTTAAAAATTGGCAGGTATTATAGTTATCATTATCTTTTCTTTTAAGTTGAAAATTTTTTCCACCTATTCTTTGCTGTTCTGGAGAAATTTCTATAACCAGAGTGAAATCTATTATTTCTCCTTGTCCAGCATCCTTACCCTGTACTTTCGGTGACAGTCCATTGGTCTTTTGTGATGCCGAGCCCACCCAAGAATGGGTAGGTGACTTGGGTCTGGCTAATGAGCCTCTCCCCATGTCCTCTGCTGGAGCTCTCTGGTGGTGGTGGTGGGGGGTGTGGTCTGCAGGGGAGGGACACCTTCTCTTCCTCTTTGAATGCAACACTGGTCTGTAGTGACCATCTTTACCCAACTATGAAATAACTCTACCTAAAAATCAAGCCCACAGAGAGGAAATGAGTACCAAGAGATAGAGAGAAAGGAGATCTTGAAGACCTATACCCCTGGATCTAGCTGTACCTGAAGCAGCCACACTCCTTGGATATACCTATATATATATAAGCCAACATGTTATTTTGTTTATGCCAGTTTGAGTTTGGCTTCTGAAACCTGCAATCTAAAGAATGGTTTCTAATGAAATAATAGTTTATTTATGTATGTCTGTTTATTGTAAGGTTAAGAGGGAAAAAAGGCCTTTTCTGGGTCTAACTAGTAAATAAATAAATTAACATCCAGAATGAAATGGTTTTCAGTGAAAAGTGTTAAATAGGCTCTAAGGCTATGAGGAACTAGCAACACCTGAGGGCTATTTCTTTTAAGAGGGACAATAAGAGCCCCTTTAGAGAAATGGTCACCGTTGGCATGTGGCTCTGAAAACCAAGAACGGACTGACCAAGAGCAATTTTAGAGTATTAGGGGTTATGAAGTAACTGGAAAAAATAAAGAAGAAATTAACGCCCTTATTCAGAAATAAGCAGGAAGACGAGGCATTATTGGAAGTAAAGAGGAAGACAATTGTCTTCCTTTGCAAAGGAAATCTAATATTCAACAAGTAGGATTTATAGCAGGTAATTACTGACAAGGGTACCTAATTTGTACTGAGGAGTTTGTACTTTTAAAAATGCGTTCTCCAGGAAAGATGCATTAAAATGTTCTCTTATGTGAAAAGGATAGCATGCAATTAATACACACGCTGTTCTTCAATAAAGAATCTTAAACATCTTGTCACGTGTCTGTTCTATATGAGTAGACATTTCTTTTTTTAAAAAAAGATCTACAGGTGTGAATGCTATGTCACATCCCCACTTCTTTCTGCTAGTTATACCTAAATAATTTAATGCAAATAAACATACATTCATGGAGAGCTTCTTATGCAAAATACTTTGATGAATACAACAGGAAACACCAAGATAAACTCATCGCTCATCTCAGAGTTCATAACAAAATAAAGATGAGAATCTGTACACATAACTATCATCAGGGAGAAAAGCTGAATTCTACAATAGAGCCATAAATAAAGTACAATGAAGGACTGGAAGAGTGACCCGACATTTATTTAGCCTGGGGTGGTGGTTCTGAAATTTGAGTGTGCATGAGAATCACCTAGAAGGCTTATTACAACAGAGATTGCTGGACCCCCTCAGGAGTTTTTCTAACAAGTTCACAGCTGATACTGAGGCTGCCAGTCTGGGGAATCCTACTTGAGAACTCCTGACCTAGGGGATTGGTTTTCAATTCTGGCTGCACATTCGAATCTTCTAGGGAACTTCTAAAAGAATTAATGGCCAGGCGTCATGCCAATCCAATAATAAAAGAAAAATATTTTATGAACAAGACTCCATTAGAACTGGACATTGAAGCATATGGACAGCAGTTTTACAGACAGTTGGAAAAAAAAGGAAGCAGATGCTAAGCGAAGGGTGAAGAGTGACGGAAGGAGGAAACGACAGGACATGATTAGAAATGAGGAGAGTACAGCATGGCTGGCACATGGGGAGAGAGAAGAAATCTTGGGTCAAGTCATGGAAGATCTTGACTACAATGCCAAGGAGCTTGTGACTCCTTTGGGGCAATAAGAAATCACCAAAGTTCTTTGAGCAGGAGATGACATGGTAGACTATGCTTTAAAATTATTATCTGGAAGCAAAATCTTGAGTAGATTAAAACAAAATGGCTCTCAGAGACAAGGAGATGAGTTAGAACGCTACAGCAATGGTCTAGATCTGTTTTCTCAAACCGGACTCTAGAATGTATTCTCAGGGCCCACATGTTCTATACAAATGCTTTCATTTTATAGCTTTATTTCAAAGATAACCTAGGAACACATTTCATCAGTTAAGATGTGCTGACATCATCATTTCTCTTTTGTGCTGACAATGCTCAGCTGAAAAATTTTCACAAGACTGGATTTAAGCTTAAGTCAGTGTTTCTTAGTCAGTAGACATACTATTGAAGAATTCAAGATTAACTTTTTTTTTCTCCCTGTGAAAGGAGTCAGTACATTATATGCTCTTGAGAAAACAGGATGCAGACAAGGTAATAAAATCAGGGCAGTCTAAGCGACAATTTTAGTGAGAATCTTCAGGATCTCCAACTACATTTTAGGAGGAAGAGAAAACGAGTAATTGCAAAGATGCTGGGGGCTTTGAGGCTGAGCGCTTCAGAAGATAAAATGATGGAATGAAGTAAAGAACCTAGCAAAAGGGACAGGTTTGTGTGAAGCAGGAGTAGGGAGACAAAGCATTCGGAGTCGCAGAAGCCTACTCATTGGTCAGAACCACAAGAACCAATGCCTCCCGTGTCAGGAGTTTCAGGAATGAATTTTTCCACAATTTTTATCCTTATTGTGGACAAACCCAAAAAAGTCACTGAAGTATTTTTGAGTTCTTAAGGCTTAAGGTAGAACAAAAATATTAGTAATTCTAAAAGGTGAGCTGTCAGCAGAGTAATTTATAAAAGGGAGATATATACGCTAATAGCTTGTTGAGAATTAAAGCTTCTGAACTATAGTACATTTCCCCTTCAGTTACTGTGGTTAATTTTCCCTGCCACTGATCATTGTACCAGTAACATTATTTTTAGAGGAAAAAAACAGTAACACACAAACATTAATCTATGTATTTGAAAGTAGACACTTTTCCAGTACAAAGTACGTGTCACATCTTCCATGTTGAACATATTCTTCTCTGTGTGAAGGTGGCAGCTGTTTACAGGTGCATAGAGGACCTTTCCCCTAATACCCTGAACCTCCCAGGGGACGCCACTCAAAAACATGTCAGTGCTTTCTTTCCCGGAACTGGTCTACTAAATACTTAATCTCTTCCTTTTATCTTCTAGAGAAATTAAAATATTTGCAGGAAAATTTCCATTTTTTTCTTAATTATTTTTATTTGGAAAAAGCACACTCAGTAGAATACCTGAAATGTTAAACCCTAAATGAGAGGACTTTATATCAAAAGAAATATCATTATTAATTATCTAATACAATGAGTAATGTCAAAAATTCTATTCATGTGTTCCTGTCAAAAACATGGAAACTTATTTAAAAATAAATTTGAATGGGGCCAGCCCGGTGGCTCAGTGGTTAAGTTCATGTGTTCTGCTTTGGAGGCCTGGGGTTTGCTGGTTCGGATCCTGGGTGGGGACCTACACACTGCTCATCAAGCCATGCTGTGGCAGCATCCCATATACAAAATAGAGGAAGATAGGCACAGGTATTAGCTCAGGGCTGATCTTCCTAAAAAAGAAAACTTGAACGATTACATACCTGAGCTTCTGGTTATATTGTCTGACCTTTTCCAATGAGGCTGCATTTATCTGGGCTTGAAATTCTTCCACCGAAACGTTGTCTCTATAATAATATCCTTCCATGCTCTCCAGTGCTGTATAAACAAGTAAATGTACTTTTCACATGATTTTAGAAACCCAATTTCTCCACCTTTAGTGTAACCTTATTATCAGTAAATGTATTAAGAAGCACCAAATATGAACACACATGCAAGAAGCTATTTTTAACCACTCCAAAAATGAATGAAACTCATTCTTCTGCTCTCATAACAAATACCAAACATTTGGTGATTATCTTCGTTACATAGGCAAGGTAATTTCTAATTTAAAGTCTCCTACTCTGAAAACATTTTGTACACATTCTTTGTGAAGCTAAACTCAAACTTCATATATATTATTTATATTTATAAACACACAAATGCACATATACACATACATACATTACATATTTATGTACAAGAGGCACAAGTGTGTATTAACATACATAAAAGTAAAAAATGATGAAATAGTCACTCCCCATGTATATTCACATTCTCTTTCTTGGTATTACACTAAATAATAAGTACAGATAAACTGAAAACTTAGAATACTACCTCTACTCCAACGGTCAGTTAATTTAGTCAAAAATAGATAAGCATAAACATGTAATTAACTTCCCATTAGTTTTCAATATCTTTTGATTTTTATAGATTTCCTTCTGTACTAATATTTTTGGTTAAGTGTTTCTTTTTCCTTTAAACTTTATGAGGTGGCACTTTTTGCTTACAGAAAGGAAAGGAATCACATGAAAAAGCCTACAAATACAAGATTTCCTACGGAAAGGTCGCCAGCAACAGGAATGGAATGGTTGCAATTTGGAAATATAAATTATTTTCCTTGAAATGCATTACCATTAATGAGCTTCAATTTTCAGTAGACTATTTCAAAATTGATAAAAAAAATTAACCTTCTTTCAAAACTGCTAAATGCAATAGTTTCTAAACTAAATAATAATCTTTCCTTAAATTGAGAGAAACATCACCACTTTTTTGGGCAAAAATAGGAAAAGTCATTGCTAATTATAGCTGTGCTCTATTTTCTAAACTAGTCATATTTCTAGGGCACTGAAGAAACAACAAAACTTTTAGAGTATTGCTAAATTTGAAATTTTCAAAAGTGGTATGATTGGCTTATAATTGAGAAAAGCATTTGTGGAAAATGAGAGAGAGTGAGCTTACTACGCTTAGTACAGGAAATCAAATTTGTGGGCTTGTGTCAAGGATTGTTCGTTTGTTTGTTCCTTACGACTTCTGCATTAACTAGCATATTTGCAATTGGTTCAGCAAGCTTCTGGTCCTGAATATACACAAGAAATGAAAGGAAGTCTTCCTGGTAAAACGATTCTCAAATACATGCCACATTCACTTCCATAAACAGGATGCTCTCTGTGAAAGGCAAATATTCCAGAATTCAGTCTATCAGCAGTCACACTTCACTGTGAATTCCTCTTACTAGTTGTAAAGCAAATAATGAAAGCCCTTGCACTGGAGTAAAACCACAACTTCCGCTCCTTAGTAGCTGTGTGATCTCGGGCATGTTAATTAATATCTGATCCTCAGGTTCCTCATTTGTGAAATGGAAAATAAGAGTACCTACTAATTATGGTTCTTGGGAAAGAATTAAATCAAATAATAGTATTAAGAGAGCCCATGACCATTCTAATCATTTATTGAATGTGTTTTCTGTACTAGGAAATATGCCCAATGCCCTACAGGCATCATCTAATTCAATTTCCAGGAGATCTAGATTATGCACAAATGTGCTTAGCCAAACAGGAAATTTGGGGAACTAAGAGGAGGGTCCACATAAGGACACTTCAATGGGTGATTTCAGACCAGAAAGACTGAACGGGGAACACCCGGAAGGAGTAACAGGGGACTCGGCGTGGGGGTAGGTGGGACAAGAAAACACTTGGATCTAATTTTTATAAAAGTCTTGATGGCTCAACTTTGGCCAGAATATCTAGTCCTGCTCTAAAAGCTTGTCACAATGTAAAAACAAATCAATATTTTCATGACATTTCTTGACAGTATTTCCAAATTAACAACAGTCAAAATTCATAATCATGTAAAATTTTTTTAAAAACTGAAAAAGAGTCTAACAATTTTGCCAAAAGTCTCAGCAAAACTGTAGGGCACATGTATGGGTTGTGGGGAAAATGAACAAAAAACATCAGTTCTGTACTTAAAAAGTAAACTTTGTAAGGTAAAGGAGGAAAACAACATTCCTTACTTTAGGTGAGTAGCTTGGTTATTTATTGTTATAAAAAAAAGAAAATGGAATGACATTTTACCAAATTAAATTTGTATTCTCAGCAAAAGTAGGTTAAATATATAAAAACGTTCAAACTTCAAAGTTTGACCTCTCTTTGGCATTTTCCCATCTAGTTTCCTTCATTCTCATCCATTTAATAATATACTTCTTAAAAGTAATATTGACATATTTGGTTGAATAAATATGTAATTTACTTAACAGCATTTAATTAAAAGCAGTATTTGAAATACTACTTGAGTTTGTTTGTTTGCTTGTTTTACTTCTAGGATTCTTGAATTCCAGGAAACAAAATATTCCATTAAATTTAGGCAGTCAGCAAAAAAGGAAAATGTAATGAATGTTAGAGAAAATTAAAGATTGAATTATTCTAAGACTGAAAATGAGCTGCATTTCCACTCACTCAAAGTACATTTCAAGGCTTTTCCAAGAAAAGGATTAATCAGGAAAAATACAGAATCTGTGAAGAACAATTTTAAGAATCGTTTCAATCAACTAACACCTCTTCTGATAGCACAGTGACACTATCGGTTAAATAAGGCACAGCATATGCCTCGTTACAGCTCCCCAGAAATGGTCACAGTTGGTCAGAATTCCTCAGAATTAGTCACGATTTTTGTGAGGAAAGCAAGTTTTCTCCATCCCATTGTGACCAACATGGGGAAAGGCTGTGCCGCCTTTTAACGAGAGCTGCGTTCACATGTTCAGAGACCGACTCCTAACATTTAGGAAATCTCAATTCTGGGAATTATTCCTTCCTTTTTAAAAAGCGCTTACTGTTTTGATTATAAATATTGTATAAAACCCAAGGGGAAAACTAAAGGATTCATCTGGTAAGGACCTAAAGAAGAGTTTTACAGGAAAAGAAATACCCGATTGAAGGTAACCTAAAAGATGACAATGTTTATAACAAAACGCTCCCTTTTGTTTAAAAGAGAAAATGCTCAAGTTTCTGAGTGATTTTCATTATTCTCTGAGGATAGAAAGACACCCTTTAAAGAGGAAAAGTTAGGGGTAACAATTTTTGGTGCCAGCTTTTTTCATAGGGGGTGAAAACCCAACTATCTCAAGAGTGTGCCTAGGGAGAACGAGTCAGCGTCTCATGTCCTATTTAGTTTAAGGAAAACCACCACCAGAGACCCAGGGAGCAGGGACGTAACAACACATTCCGAAGAAGGGATGCCATCTTCCAGGACACAGTATATAACTAAAAGCAAAGACCTTTATAGGGTGCCACGTCCCCAAGAGATAGAATACATGGGTCCAGGGACCAAGGGTGGAAGCAGAAATGGATGCGCATAGCATCCACTGAGGGTTGAATTGTGTCCTGCAAAAACATATACAAAGCCCTGATCCCTGTGGATACAAATGGGACCTAATTTGGATACAGGGTCTCCGCAGATGTAATCCAATTAAAATGAGGTCATACTGGTTAGGGTAGGCCCGAATCCAATGACTAGTGTCCCTATAAGAGGGAGGGAATTTGGGCAGAGACAGACACACATGGAAGGAAGGTCATGTGAAGACATAGCAGAGACTGTAACTCGGCTGTCACAAGCCAAGGAATGCCAAGGACTGCTGGCAAGCACCAGAAGCCAGAACACGTGAGGAAGGATTCTTCCTTAGTGCCTTGCGAGGGAGCATGGCTTGTGGACCTCTTGATTTCAGACTTCTAGCCTGCAGAACTAGGACAGAACAGACTTCTGTTGTTTTAAGCCACGCAGTTTGCAGTAATTTGTACGGCAGCCCTGGAAAATGAACACATCAGGCCCGGTGCCTTTCTTGGGGAATGTGTGCTTCTCATCCCTGAAACTCTGGCTCTGTGGGTTTAAAGGTCCTGGTCCCCAAAGGTGCAACACTTTCCCTAGGAGACAAAGCAGGGGTCCCACCGAACTGTAATCTACGGTTGCCTCCTGGGCACTTTAGGCACCTTGTGCCAAGGCACCAACAGCTAAGAAGAACAACTGCCATCTTGGCAAGGCTGATCGATCCTGATCATCATAAAGAAGCAGGGCTATTGATACACCATGAGAGCAGGAAGGAATATGTTTGACACTCAGGTAATCTACTCAGGGCCCTCTTGGCATTCCCTTGCCCAAATTGTATTGTAAATGGACAACTGGAGCAACCCTGGCCTGAGAAGGGCATAGTGACCAAGAGATCAGATCCTTTGGGGAGGAAGGTCTTAGTCATGTCACATGTTAGTGACCGAGACCAGCAGATGTTCAGGCTGAGGGTAAGGCTAATCCATAATGACTAGCAGAAGAGGTAAAATGAGAATCTGTCACAACCCCAAGGCCAGCTGCAGCAGCAAGGGCTACAGCTTGTCCCATCAACCTTTCTCTTCTAAATTATCCTCCCCAGGAAGGGAGGCCCGTAAGAGTCCTGGAGGAGCTGCTCCGAGTCCTTATGCAAAGGAATGGATCTGAGGGTTCAAGATGCACCCACGGTGGAAGCTCTGAGAGCACCCACTCGGATCCCCTTGTAGAAATGATGGGCGTATTGCCCAGCTGCTGTGGTTGCCAGAAGACATTCCTCAGCTGTCAGCACTCTAGAGCAACTTCAGCCTTTGGTGAAGAAAACTGTCCCACTCAAATCACATTTCCTAGGGGCAGCCCTCATCCTAATGACCTAACAATGCAGAAGCAAAAAGGCCAATCTCTTGGCCCTGGCTCCCCAGACACTAGAAGCATTGAACGTTTGTGAAATGGATTAATCTAATTAAGCAAAGATTAAGTGGATTAATTGCGAAGTGTTTCATAATCCACATAGACCTGTGCTCTCTCACTTCCAGTGGACATCAGAATCACTGGAAAGCTTCTAAAATATATTAGTATTTGGGATCCACCTCCCAGAGATTCTGACTTAATTGGTTTGGTGTGGGTCCAAGCGTAGGTATTTCCTAAAACCTTCCCAAGGTGATGAATGTGCAGCCAGTATTGAGAACCACTGAGAGACAGCATGAAAACAAACCAGTGGGCGGTGAGTGGAGGAAGTGACCCTGAATACCTACTCCTCCTTGTACGGCCATTTTCACTTGGTTTATAGTTACTCACTTTGTCTCACCAAGGGCTTGGGGATCCCAACAGGATTAATTTCCTGACCTGTAGGAAGTACTTAGGGAAGCTTGCTTTAGTGTGATCTTCACTTTCCAGCATTTTGGTTCTGCTTTGTGCTGACTTTCCTGGCTGGCTGTTTCCATGTTCCTTACCTTGGAAATCTGCATGCTCATTTACTCTGCCTAGATTCCTGTTCTCCTACAGCTCAGGCCTTCATCAATATACGTTCCCTAATGTGTGCCCCACTTGCCTGGAATTCCTGATCCAACAGCTGGTCCCATCTCTGCAGGGTGCCCCACCAACTAGCGTGCCCTCCTTAGCCCAAGGATCCACACAGGCGAGGGGAATGGGAAGAAGGCAGCACAGCGGCTCTTGTTCTAAGTATACGGTACCACAGACAACTTTAGGAGGGCTGACTTTAATAAATTTCCCAGGAAATTTTCAAATTCATCTAATTTGTATGGTCTTAATTTGCTAGCAAAGACCCATGTACACACGAAACTAAAACCCTTCAAATAAACTTTCATCCGAGGACTAGACTCCATTTGGAAGCTCCTGCATTTACCACCACTTTCAATCAGCAGATAGTAATCTCTCCTCAAGCTAGGACTGAATGTCCTGTGCTTCTCTCAATCTGATGAAGATGAAAAGCCACTAATGATTCCTCATGGTAGTTTTATGAACACAGAGGAACCTCAGCAACCCCTTTAAATAAACACTGACAGATTTTTAACGAGACAAACTGTTTTCCAGTCTTCTTTACCTAACTGTGAACTCAAGTGCAGAAGCATTTCCACTGTTGCTTAGTCAAATCCTTTTTCATATTTTATTGCTGTGTGAATGCTAAGATCTAATGTTGGCTACAGTTTTTCTTTAAATTACATTTTAAAAGTGATATTGTATTCCCCAAAATAATGTACATTTAGAGATTATTTTTAAATTAGCTTTAGCCACAATTAGAAAATAGAGGTTACTTGCAAAATAATAATCTTTTTCCTAGGCACATTTGCTGCTGGGTATGAAGATCCAGCTATTTATGGCTGATGTGTCACAAATGTAATAATCTTTTTAGAAAAGATGCTTAATGCCATCTGTCATCTCATTAATGATTTCAAAGACAGAATTTTTAAAAAGAGAAATAAGGGAAAAGAACTGAAGAGGCTTTAGGAGCCGTAAGCTCCGATTAAACCTTATAAAAGTTAACATTCCAAGCCAGCATCCTTTCCTATCTTCTAAAACTATCTTTCTATCATGGCTTTTAACATATTTTAGGCTAAACTATTCTCCTAACTACTTCCAAAGGTCTATTTTTGATCAGTTTCTTTTCTTTTTTATTCCTTTTCATTACAGAATCTTGTGTTACCTACATGGAACCTACCACGGTCCCCCAAAGAAAAATGAAAACACCTTCTAATAACTCCTAAGGCATCCTCTTCACTGAAATTCTCCTCTGCTTAAATGTACTCTTGCCAAGTACCTGTTTGAGGTAGTTATTGTTTTTAAACTATGGCAGTCAAAGGAGGGGTAATCTCTTTCAGAAAAAATAACACGCATGTGGTACAAAGCAGAATTTTCATTTGGTAGTGAATTTGGATTTCATATGCCTGTTTATTCTTTGGTCACAGAGATTAATTTTATTCCTTCCACTGCTCTCCTTTTTTATTAGAATATAAAATTTCTACAGCAAAAGCAATCCAGTTCTTGAAAACCCAAAAGAAGAAAAAATGAAATGCTCTATGGTACCACTCAGAGAAATTGATGTAATCTTGTGATCACAGGGTGAATTTAAAGAAAAGTCTCAGACTAAAAGAAACTACACAATAATCTGGACTTCTGATCTTTCCTAGGCACCATTTGTGATCCAGGAAATAAAAAGATCCAGGACCTTTCCTTGGAAACCAGTTCACTGCAAGAATCTTCTTACTTATGTCAATCTTAATATCTTCTACTGCAGTTGACACTTACTACTCATTTGCCAAAAAAATTCTTTTTTTACTTACAAAAGGAATACATTTTTATTAGTAAAAATTGACATAATGTACAAAAACTCGAAGAATAAAAAATCATCATCAATTTAATCACCCAATGATATTGAAAACATGTATGACATAATTGAGACTATAATATAAATTATTTTTTGTAATTTGCATGTGTATATTGACAAACTTTTTCTACCTTGTAAAGTATTTTTAACCATACAGTTTTAATGGCTCTACCATAATTTGTTTCAGTCAAATTAATTTGTCTTTATTTATTTAAATCATGTCTCATTTCTCCATTATAGATAATGCTGCAACCCTATTTGACAAATATTTAAAACATATATGATCCTTTCCTTATAAACATTGCCAGAAGTAAATATGTTACCTAGGTACTTTTAGGAATTTAGGAAGGAATTTTTGAATTAATGAAAAAAAGAAAGGCATGGTGGTTACGCTTAAGTTTATGTTGTAAAAAATTGATAAAGATAAAATAATCTAAGTACATAAAGCATAAAAAGGAAAGCAGTTTACCTTGCGCAAAAAGAACAGGATGAATTTTAAACCCTCCTCCGTTTTTCAACCTTTGAGGCAGTTGTTCAAAATGATAGCTATCGATGGAGAAGTAAACTTTCAGAGCTTGCCGGCTTCCTTCCGCTTGGTATGTAAGAGGAACGTCTAAAATGATAGTTAATGTTATATTACTTCCTAAAATCAGGATATGTTATACAGTATATTTGTTAACGTTTCAAAAGAATCCTGAAAATTACTAGGAACTAAAATATTAAAAGTACCCACGTATATCAAGTTCAGGTTAAGGATACTTACCATGCTGTTCAGTGAAAGAGTGTTAAGTCAGATCCTCATTAGCTAAAGCAACAGATTTATTACTGTACTGTATATAAAATTCCATAATAGGAAACTTTGTTACACTTTGACACACCAGATGTCTCACTTAACTAAATGAGAAGTTTAGCTACACGTGGTTTGGAATCAAAATCTCCCAGGGCATCTGCCTCATTCATATTTTAGTCAAAATGAGTCCTTGGGGTACACTTCTTAAGTAGTACGCAAGAAATTGAGTACACAGCAACCATTATCAAAATTAGCATGGGTTTTGCAAGCTCCATTCACTGAGCACCAGATCAAAAATGTATTACCTCTGTTGATGCCAACAGTCATTAGAAGCTATCTGTCAAAATTCTTTTAGCTATTTTTAAAGATCCTAAATTTAATTACTAAAAAAAAAACCCCAAAACCTCCAAAAACATCAACTCGAAAAGCTAAGATGCTACAGGAGTATTGCACAGTGCTATCATAAATCCTCTTCATTTTATGATACTTAGCCATGACAAATAATTTCCACTTCATTAAGAAAGAACGTAAAGTCTTCCTAAAAAGCTAGAATAGTCACATTAACCAGTTACAAATTAAGACCAAAATATAGTAGGCATTTAATATATGTTCTTGACTCAATATTTATTATTTCTAACCTGCTTCTTGAAATAAAACTGTGTATAAAAGTAGAGTTCAAGGTTAAATACCAATAATGATCACAGATTCTAGGTTTCTTATTAAAAGTATCTAATTTTGCATATCAATAAGGGAATCATTGTATTAACATCTATGTGTCTCTTTCATGCCATATAATAATGCTTATTTTATTTTTTTTCCTAATTTTTTTTAAGGGAGACATGAAGGATTTCAGGTTAGGAAAGAGAATAGATAAATTTCCTAGTTGAAAATTAATGGCAATTAATGATTGGGAAAATCCTTTTTTTTCTGGTTCTAAAATAAAGAAAAAACTTCATGGACACTAAAGAAAATACAGATTTATATATACTAAATATTTGTATCTTCCAGTTCCCCCTTTCATATAGTGTCTTTCATATATTTTAATTTTTGTTAAATTCTGCCCTTTTCTCTTTGGTAACAATATAGACAATCTCTGTGTTATCAAATGGATAATGTCATTGAAAGGAAAATAATAAAGCAGTTGGAGTTCCATATTATAGGACTAGCAAAGAACAAATAAAGATGCTATACCAGGAATTAAGAACTGAAAATGACTGAAATTATCAAGTATATTAAATTTAAAAATAAATTAAAACTAAGAGTCTACGTGAAAGAGTGAAACTGTTTCTTTCAAGTATCTGGCGCACCTATGAAAGTGCATAATAACGCGGAGTTCAAAACTGCTGCCATTTATTTGCAGAAATTGATCTACTATGAAAAACAAACTTGATGGTTAGGCGTATGTAATGGTTAAAATCGTCAAGGACTTTATTGCATGAAGAAAAGGTCTCTGGTTCCAGCCTATAGAGGTGTTGATCCTAGAGAGGAGCTTCAACAGTGGCCTCCCATCCCTCTACACACGGACCCCCATCACTGAAGGGACCACTAGGTTTGAAAATAAGTCTATGACTAATAAAGCAAGTTCCTTTTGCCTCAACGGCTCTTTCTTGACCCTCTGCAGGGTTGAATCTTTCTTGTCCTTCAGACTTCAGCTTAATAGCTACTCCTGCTGAGAGTCCTTCCCCGGTGACCCCTTAAAGGGCCACCTCACTCTTATTCTTTATGCATTGCTTGTTTATTTCCCGCATAGGACTTAGCATGGCCCTAATTATCTTTGTAGGTGATTCCTTATTTGTTGTCCCCCAACTAGGCTGTGAGCTCCACAAAGACAGGGACATGTCTGTCTCATTCACCATGGCATCCACAGTTCCAGGCACAATGCCTGGCCCAAAGGGAAAGAGGGGAGGCTCAAAAATATTCACTCATTCATTTTACAATTACTGTAAAATTACCTGTATTGCCATTGAAAACGGGAAGATCTGCTGTCGTCATATTCTCCAAAAACATGAATAGTTTCCACAAGATAAATTTAATTATATACAACCGAATCATTTAGCTCATTCAATCCTCCTTCACAAATTACATAACGTAAGACGTATCTTGTGCTTTCCCTATACTGAAGCGGGTCAAATTGCCCATTTATTCCTTTGGATCTCTCCCTAGAATCTAAGCTCCAGGTCAATAGGGACTTTATTTTATTTAGTCACCATTATATCCTTAGAACTTAGCTCAGCACTTAGCGTGTTACATAAACTTAATAATTATTTTTTCAAAGAAAACGAAATGTATTCAATCCAGACATGAGTTCCACTTGCTTGGCATGCCATATTTCTTCAGAATCTCATTATTCTTTAATGCAAAAATTAAGACCATGAACAATACTAAATATAGCTTTTTTAAAAGACTGCAAAGGATAAAGTGAGGAGGACGAACTCAAATATTTACTGAATACTACCACAAGCCTAATATAATGCTAGAGACTTTCAAACACATGATCTCATGGGCACCTCAGACCCCCGTGTCAGGGAAAGCTACTATTCCATCTGCAGATGAGAATGGAGCCAGGATTTGAACTCAGGTGTCTTGACTCCGAGACCAAAGTTCTCCTGATATCTTCGTGCTTCCTCTCCTCTGTACTCAGTCCTTCCCTCATAGACATGCAGCCAACTACTCTTCATTACAGGGATGCAAATTAATTAGTCAATCTGACTCCTCTGCTCCTACACTTACAGAAAGATGAAATTACATGAAATTAATCATAAAGCTCCAGTTTTCTTACGCCACTTAAATAAGATGTGATGACCCTTGGGTACTGAATACTTCTCTTCCGTCCTGAATCCACTTAACATAACTACATTCCTATCGTCCCTGTTTTTAACTTGCTTGCAACATCTAGCAGTGCAGCGTTGGAACTGACCTTTCACTAGGGAACTATTTTCCGAAGTTGAGGTTATGCTTCGGGGACATAGATAAAAACGTATTGCCAAATATATATCCCAGTTTTTGTGTTTCTCACAGGTACACCTATATTTACATACTAATATTACTTACATGGTCTTAATTATCTTTAATATTTGGCATATTTTTCAATATGCCAAAGTTAATCCATCATAGTGCATATGCAATAAGTAAATATTTTATCAAGCTTATGACATTGGTTCCTCTCTGGCATGCTCATCGGACCTTTCACCAATAATGTCATGTTTGAACCACGGAAAACAGTACTCCTGTGACCTTATAGTTCCTCAGGCAAAATTTAAAAGAAAAACCATTAGGTTATATTTTGAAAGTAGAGTTTCTCTGCCTTCAGCAAAATGACACCTATATTGGGGTTGGGCTGGTGCTGTAGTTGTTAAGTTCAAGCACTCTGCTTCGGTGGCTTGGGGTTCATGGGTTAGGATCCTGGGCATGGCTGGTCAAGCCACACTGTGGTGGCATCTCACATAAAATAGAGGAAGATTGGCACAGACGATAGCTCAGCAACATTCTTCCTCAAGGAAAAAGAGGAATATTGGTAACAGACGTTAGTTCAGGGCCTCACCAGGAAAAAAAAATTATGCCTACATTATTCAAGTAAATGAAAATATATTCTATTTTCTACATGCCCAGAGAAGATCACACATTTTGTTCAAATAATATTATCCTTATCAAATAATCCCCTTTACCAGACGAATTCTTCCTTGAACATAACCTGAATCTCTAACATTGTAATTCACCTTCTCGTTCTCTCTCATTTACCGGTGGAGATGAAACTTTAATAAAATTCTGTTCTCTCTCTCTTCATAATATAATACATACAGAATCAGCCACTTTTACTATCTCCACAGCCCCCTCAGGGTCAGGTCCCCATCATCTTTCACATGGGTCACTGCTGTAGCTTCCTAACTGGTCTCTGGGCTTCTGCCCTTGCCCCGGGTAATGGCCTATTCAACCCTGCAGTCAGAGGGAGCCTCTAATAAGCAAGCCAGACCAGGTCCTTCCTTTGCTCAATGGCTTACTTCGAAAGGCAACATTCTTGCAACCATCTGGCCTCTTCTTTGTTCTCATCTCCTGTTGTTCTCATCTCCTGTCTTTTCGCCTCACTCATTACCCTCCAGCCACACAGGACCTCTGCTCTCCTGAGAGCATGTACACTCGCTCCCACCTCAGAATCTTTGCTCTCACTGTTCCAAGGAGTCTGGAACTCCCCTCTCCCAAGCATCTGTAGGACTCACTCCCTTAACCCCTTCAGCTCTTTGTTCTCCTCCTCATACGTCTTCCTTCCCTCCCCAGCCTGTTAAACATTTGCAACCTATCCCCTGAATTTTCATTTTCATCCTTTATTCTCTTCTATGTCCTTTCATACATTCATATTATTATCTTCTAATTTATTATCAAATTAACTCATTATCTTGCTTATTATTTATCTCTCCCCGCTGGAATATCAACTCTATGCGAGATATCTGTCTGTTTAGTCCTCTACCCTATCTGATACCTAGAAGGGTGCCTGACCATAGGTAGGCATTTAAGAAATTTTCGATGAATGAATGAACAATTGTCACTCTTATATCAGATCATGGGTTAAATGAATATTTATCGAGTCCCTATTTATTATACTAGACATTGGAAATGTGAAAATAAGAAGCTTTTCCAGCTCTGAAGACGCTTACATCTTCTATCATAATACATAGAACCCTCAATGGCAGAAAAAATAACAAACTGCTAAAGATTTCTTGGACTGCTACTTATGACAATGTTGAAATGGTAGATAAATAATGATAACTTGCAGAAACTAAAAGATACAGAGGTTAAACCCTAGGTATTGCTATGTCTCTGAATACATACTTCTAAAATATTGCCTTTCTTAGGTTTAATGATGGCAAATTGCTAAATCAAAGGGATGCTTTTCAATCCTTCAATTAATTCATAAACGAACTTCTTTGCAACGTTAGATACAACTACGTTCTGTTGAAATTCTCTCCCTCATTCTTCACACCAACTTTGTTTTTCCTTCTACTTTTGTAACCATAAAACCATTTAGCCTTCTACACTGTATACACTTAATTGATATCTTTGCATTCATTTCCTTGAAAGAAAATATTGCCTTTTTTGTTCTATGCACTCTCTTGGGTGCTGGAAATACAGCAGTGAGCAAGATGGGAAAAGGTTTTGCCATCTTGGAAATTGTACAGGATGAATAAATGAATCAAGATAGTTAATATGATTACATTTGTATGCATTAAAATTTTTGACACTGAGATGAAATGATTTTCAACTTTCATTTTTAGAATATATATCTACACCTTTAGAATTAAATTATAAATTTTATCTATTATTGTCAGATCAAACAACTATAATTAATTGGTTTAGATCTAAATTTTATACAATATTAGCATAACTCAGGTCTCCTCTGTTTCTTCTTGGCCCTAAATACTTGTTTTCATTGCCTGTTAACACGTTCTCTACAGGATCAACTGAAGATGAGGAGTGGAAACTCAGTTCAGTCACTTTTGCTATATAATTGTTATGTACTTGAGTAAAAGTTTTGGAGGCCACAGAGTTTATCCACACAGCCAGAAATACTAGTACTTTTATTAAAAAAAATCTTGACATGAGAAAAGCAGCAGAAAGGATAAATATTTTATGATCCTACATGTGCAAGGTAGCTGGTATATTCAGAGACAGAAAGTAGAATACAGGGTACCAGGGGCCGGAGGAGCAGGGGACGGGGGTTATTGCTTAATGAGTACAGACTTTCTGTCTGGGAGGATGAAAAAGTTCTGGAGGTGGATGGTGGAAATAGTTGTACAACACTGGGAATGTACTTACTGCCACTGAATTGTACACTGAAAACTGGTTAAATGGTAAATTTTATGGTATGTATACTTTGCCACAATAACAACAAAAAAGAAAATCTGCACTAGCACAAAGTTTGATGCACACACTCAAAAAACGTTTTGGAGGCCAAATTAATCGGTAAAAATAAAAGTTTAGAACTATCTGTAGATTTAATTAAATATTTTCTATCACTTTCACAGTTGGTTATTATTTATTTTTGAGGAAGATTAGCCCTGAGCTAACATCTGCTGCCAATCCTCCTCTTTTTTTTGCTGAGGAAGACTGGCCCTGAGCTAACATCTGTGCCCATCTTCCTCTACTTTACATGTGGGATGCCTACCACAGCATGGCATGCCAAGTGGTGCCATGTCTGCACCAGGGATCCAAACTGGCGAACCCCGGGCCGCCAAAGCGGAACGTGTGAACTTACTGCTGCGCCACCAGGAGGGCCCCCACAGTTGTCCATTATTAATTATTTTACCCTAAATATTTTATATAAAACAATTTAAATTGCATATCAAATAAATTAATAACAAGGTTAAACTATATGTTGTTTGATGCCAAACAAATTCTATCAAACACCTCCTTACTTGCAACCAGTGGTTCCTCTTCTGATGGTTTAAAGTAAAAAGAAACCTTTTCCAAATCAAATAGTGCAACCAGTGTATCTTCTAGCATGGCTTGTTCATCCGTCTAGAAAGAAAGAAAAACAATACATGATATGATAGGATTATATAGAACATGACGTAACATCATACAACATAAACAACTCCAGACTAAAACTGGCTTCACTTGTGTTTCATTTACATACACACCAAAGTATCAACACTTATTTAAGAATTTACTGCCTGATATGAAATTAACAAATCCCTCAAAGTTAGGGGTTTTTTATAGTTTTATAGTTTTCCTTTTCTCTATTATCTAAAGGTTTCTATGAAACTTTTCAGTCCATTTTGTAGCAAGATTCCAATCATATTGATTTCATTTATTATTTACAAATAAAATGTGTACACAAAAGCATGCTATTTGCCTCTAAACTTCTATAATCTTATAAATATAACAGCTGAAAGGCAAAAATATTGTTTTATTAAAAAGCCACAGATGATAATGGTCATCCTATTTTACAAGATAATGCATGCATTATTCAATTTGCAATTTATTAAAACTGTGATAAAAGCAATTTGCATGTATGTAATGATCTTTCTTTCAAAGTGCTTGGGGACAAAAATCATTTTCATCTCATTTGCCCTCGTGGGGCCTTAATCTAGAATCTTGTGACTATGACACTCGATTTGTTTTAACCATTTGCTTCATTCTCACAGCATATTATTTTACCGCTGGGGCAGGCAAGGCCCAGACGTGATTAACAAGTTCAGCGCATGTCTCAGTGACACCATCTTCCTAGTACTGGATTCTGGCCTTTCTGTTAGCAGTTTAGTGCACTATCTGGAGTCTTTTACTAAATTTCCTCATGAAAGATTAATTAGCCTTATCACACACAGCTTATCTTTCAAAGGAAATATTTGTTTCCTTAAGAATGTCAATGATTCTTTTATACACTAATTTTAATGTCATTTACACACATTTTAAAAAGTTCCTGTAAGCTTATAACTATATTTTTTGGGGCAGCATTAGTAGAGGGTGAAGGAGATGGTAAAGAATTTCCAGTGTGTGAAAAAGAATCACTAAGACAGCCCCAGACCCCACAGAAGCATGGCATGGAGTTCAAGAGGTTAAGAGAATCGTCACCTTTGCACCTTGGTTTGGTAGTTAATATAGTGGATGGTACACAGTAAGTGCTGGATACATGTTTATGAAACTGTTTTTTTTTTAAAGCCCTTTGAAACAGCAGAAAAATGCCATGAATCTGGAGTTGGAAGGACAGGACTGAAGAATCAGCATTTTTCCAATTGAGAGGAATACACACAGGAAGGAAGGTCCCAAACAGGCTGGCCTCTGATCACTGCTGTGCAAGCCACAACGCTCCAGCAGATGTGGCTAAAGCGAGACCCAGCTGACCACCGGCTGTGCTCAGAGCTCAGGGCACACAGACTGCCAGTGCCTGCAGCTCCCAGAGAGCTCTTCACATCCCAAGGGGCCTTTTATGTGCTTGTTACAGGGGCAGAAAGACTACGGGTTTCTTTGACCTTTTTTTAGCAATCTTTGAATTTTTTTAATAAATTCTTTAAACAAACAAGTGTTTCACAAGACCAATTAAAAAAAACCACATTTCTTGAGATATAAAACTCATCCATTTAAAGTGTACAGCTCAGGGGTTTTTAGTATATTCACAGAGTCGTGTTAACTATTATCATCATCTAATTTTAGAATATTTTCACCATCCCAAAAAAGAAACTCAGTCCTCATTAGCATTCACTCTCCATATTCCTTCCGCTAACCCTTAGCCCCCGGCAACCACTAGCCTAGTTTTAGTCTCTAAAATTTGTTTGTTTCTCACATTACATAATAATGGAATCAAATAATATGTGGTCTTTTGTAACTGGCTTATTTTACTTAGCCTAATGTTTTCAAGGTTCATCCATGTTGTAGTATATATCAGTACTTCATTCCTGTTTATTGCTGAATAATATTCTATTGTATGGATATAACACGTGCTTACCCACTTAGTTCGCAGACATTGGGTTTGTTTCCACTTTTTAGCTATTATAAATAATCTTGCTAGGTTGCGACATTTGTGTACAAGTTTTTGTGTGAATATAAGTTTCCATTTCTCTTGGGTATTACCTAGGAGTAGAATTTCTGGGCGATATGGAAATCCTATCTATAACATTTTGAGGAAATGGGAAACTGTTTTCCAAAATGGCTACACCATTATACCTTCCTACCAGCAAGGTACGAGGCTTAAAATTTCTCCACATCTTTCTCAACACCTGTGATTGTCTGTCTTTTGGATTACAGCCTTCCACATCACATCGAACAGAGGAGCTCACTGTAGTTTTGAGTTGCATTTCCCCAATGGCTAATGACGTTGATCATCTTTTAACGTGCTTTTTGGCCATTTTATGTCTTCTTTGGAGAAATATCAATTCAAATCCTTTGTCTGCTTTTTAATTTTCTTTTTATTGTTTAGTTTTAAGACTTCTTTACGCAGTCTGGATATAAGTCACCTACCAGATATATGAATTACAAATATTTTCTACCACTCCTTGGGATAGCAAATAAAATTAAGTTTAAAGGAAAAGTACCAGCACTTGATTAGACAATGGAAGCTTTAAAGTAAGAATAGAATAGAAATATAGCCTCATCCATTCAACAAACGTTTAATGCCCACCATATGTTAGGAAGTAGGCTCCTATCTTACGTAACTGATAGGCAATGATTGATTAATATTTATAGGCAATGATTGATTAATATTTATTTTGTTTTTAAATACTTTTCCAAAAGTACCTTATTTTAAATTTTTCATTAATTAAATCTTTCTTATCTGGTTGCATTAGCAATCAGATAAGAAATTGATCCCCACATGGAGTTCACAGGTCTTTTCAAAAGAATCTAACTGTTTCTCCAAAGTATACTGAGGTGGACTTCCTTACCTTATCATTCCAGAACCTTCTATGACTGTGCAGTACAGCAATTACCTCCCTATCCTCAATATCATTGAAGAAAAACATCATTTTGATGTATAATGTCATAAACATTTGTTTAAAAGCTCCACCATGTTAATTGGAAGCTACATTTTCTTTTTTCCTTTTTTTTTGAGGAAGATTAGCCCTGAGCTAATATCTGCTGCCAATCCTTCTCTTTTTTTTTTTTTTTTTTTGCTGAGGAAGACTGGCCCTGAGTTAACATCCATGCCCATCTTCCTCCACTTTATATGTGTGTCACCTACCACAGCATGGCTTGCCAAGTGGTGCCATGTCTGCACCCAGGATCTCAACCAGCGAACCCGGGCCACCAAAGCGGAACATGTGCACTTAACCACTGTGCCACCGAGCTGGCCCTGGGAACTATGTTTTCCATGTGTATTTTAACAGATGAACTAGCATCTTGTATTTAAAATCACAATTCTATTTAACGAGCACCTTAAGTTTATAGATAAAAGTGAACATATTCGCCTTTAAACATCATGACAGCTATCAGAACCACACAAAGTACATGTGAAAAAACGCTAAGTCCACCACAGTTTTATTTATCAACTATTTCAAGATGCTTTCTTCATAATCACTGTGAAAACCTGATGCATAAAAACATGGAATACACTACAGGAATGAAAGCAGTGTTCTTAGAATGAACAGGACAAAGATACATACAAAGGAAGGAAATAAAATCATTTAATGCACGTAAATTTTAAACAGGTTGTCAGACTGTATGGCACGCAAGTTGTCAGAGCTGGTCTCTCTAGCATGCTCCAGAATGTCAGCCTCAGGGGGAGTCTGCGTTTCATGGCAGGCTGCTGCTTCTGGACTGGAAATAAGGAATGGCAGCAGAAAGACCCTTTCCTCTGAGGACCCTTCCCAGCCAGTGTGTAGAGAGGCAAGAATTAGTAACACATGGAGGCTTTCTCCGCTTTTAGCAGCCACTGAGAATAAATAAAAATCAGGAAAGAAGAAATACCTTCTACATACTTATTAAAAAGATATTTGCCCGTGGAAAAATATATTCTTTTACAGAAGCTGCATGACCACTGATACAACGGTGAATAATCACTTCTTATTTGGGACTATGTCACAATGTACGTTACAGCTGACACGGACAGCGTGGGGCATGGAGACGCCTTACCAAGTTTGGAGACAGAAGAGACTGAAAGTGAAAAAGAACGCCTGCGCTGGCTATCTGGTCCAGCCACCGTCTGCTGGCTTCCCACGTTTCCATCTCATTTTCCTTGCTGTTGTCAAACATCTGGTTTAAGGCTGCCATGAGCTGCTCAGAGAAGGCACAAACTGTGGCCACCAGGCTTTGGCAGAAAACCATGTCTCTTCGGAGCTGTGTCTCACTGTCTGTGATCCCGGAGAACACAAAGACAGTGTGAAAAATGTCATACGCGAATAAAACCAACTTATTAAGCATTTCCATTTGCTGTTACTTCATCCCTTCGCTAAACCCACACCATGTGAAAAACGTGAATTCGAGCTTGATTAATGAGCACATACATTTTAGCAAATACACTTTTTAGAAAAATATTATACACCAAAAAAAGTCAGAAACATTAAAGTAATTTTTCTTAATTAATATTGTGACTTATCTTGCAATCATTAAATTGTTTCATAAAACCCAAGGGAAAAAAATAAGGCTTTACTTGTTTACATTATTATTAGTAGTAGTATTTTTTTTTGGTGAGGAAGATTGGCCCTGAGCTAACAACTGTTGCCAATCTTCCTCTTTTTGCTTGAGGAAGATTGTCGCTGAGCTAACATCTGTGACAGTCTTCCTCTATTTTGTATGTGGGATGCAGCCACAACATGGCTTGAGGAGCAGTGTGTAGGTCAGCGCCCAGGATATGAACCAATGAACCCTGGGCCTCCAAAGCAGAGGGCGCAAACTTACCACGATGCCTCCAAGGCCCTATTTACATTATTTTTTCTGATGGAATACAATTTGCATTTGTTGCATGACACCCTCCCAAAAGAAACTCAAAGTCAAATTTTTCAGTTTGTGTTGGCAAATGAAATACAAGACTATTAGTACTAAATTTTAAAAAATTACTTACTAAACCCACTCAACTATTAATGTGAAATGCCCATGGGGAAAAGGGTATTGATGTCCAGCTGTTTTTAACAATAAGAAAATCTGTATCTCCTGAACTTACCTATTCAACTTCATGAATTTATAAAAATGTCCAATTGATAAATTCCTCTATTTCTTTAAAATAAGTAATGTATTTACAATTTCAGCATAAATTGATTTTTACTAAGATTCCTATGATGCAATCAACTGGATTTTTGATTGACCCCCTTTGGAGAAAATCAAATGAAGTTTAATAAGATGTATACATGGGAGAAACCCAGGAAACTTGAGTAATTTGCCAAAATGGCAGAAGCCGTTACCTACAATACCATCTTCAGCTAAGGACAAAGGAGGATGCTGGGGGTGGTGGGTTGGGACTTCAAAGGGGAGGCAGGCAATTTACATGGAGATGGAAAAGCCAATCTTTGATAAACAAATGTTGACCGTGCCTCGCAAAGAAAATGAGATGGAGAAGAGTTTGATTAAAAGGCCCTTCTTAGGCTCCTCTGCGTCTATCACACCTAGTTTATATTACACTATAGTTATCTTACAGTATTAGCTCCTTCTTGGGACAGGCCTTTTATCTTAAATTCTTTTAGGCAGTTAGGGGAAAGGTCAAAGTTTCTGAGTTTTTTGTTTTTTAAAAAATAATCAAGCCAAAGAGACACATTTTGGGGTGGCAAATTCTTATCCCCCACAGTACAAACTACATAAACAATATAAACACCAAGCCACACACTCTGGACATTGAAAAATCACTTGCTCTAGAAGAACAACAAAGGTAAAAATAATCATATCCCCAAAAGTGTACTGAATATTTCAAGGGCTCAGAATCTTCTGACATGAAGCAGCACTGTCACTGTTACTGTATACCATCGACACAAACGCTGCCTTTATTCGGTGAGGAGTTCTTGCTTTATTGGTAAAAAGGCATAATTTTTAAGTTGTTTACCAAGAAGATGTGTTTTTAAGACCATCGAAGGCATGTGTAGACATAATGTAACTGCTGTGCGTTACTCACTTTCACTGTTAGTAAGCTACTTTTGAAAATTTTATTAGAAAAATGATTAAATATTAAAATTATTTAATTTTATAACGAAAATATTCACTTATTAGGTTGAACTATGTGAACTTGCTGCTTTAGTGGGTCAAAACGGTAGAATATTGCAATTCTATCTATTTCGACTTAGTAATTTAACCAACAGTATGCGTTAGGCATTTCCCCTAAGGAGTTATATATGACGTGCCCCATTCTAGAAGATGGAAAAGAGCATTTTACAGGTAACTATAAAATGGCTAAGCTGGCAAAGAACTTTATCCAATTCTCAATTTAAAAAAAGCAAAACCCCTATTTTGTTGTACATAATTTCTAACAGAAGTCATGATTCAGTAAACATTTACTCAGTTAATGAATGAAAATAATGAGCCAGAAGAGCAGCTAACAAAGAAATGAATTAAGTGAAATGAAAATGAAAATATGAGCCCACTCCTTGGCTTCTCGAAACACCTGGATTTAGTTTGACTGAAAGGGTAATTCGGCTGGCTTGTTAGCCCAAACGTGAGCCAGAGTACTGAGGTTCAAGACAGAAACTGAGTAAGTAAGAATTGCCCTCTACCTTCCTTGTCCGCTCTTGCTTTGCCTTCAGTTGCCCTATAGTAGAGCAGGAAATCTAGGGAAATTAAAAAAAAACCTCCAGTAGCTTTGGCACAAATACTCCCACCTCTAACCTGAGAATAATTTCTTAATAAAACTCTAATTAGAAAGAAATTGCTTATATCAAGAGCGGAAAGCTAAGGCCTGCAGAAGGAAGGGTCTGGGTCCACTGTGAGCTTTAGAAGAAAGAGACCACGAGGTTAGTAACTTTGCCTCTAGCAGAAATAATTATTTGCAAATTGCTTTTGAAAGGAAATTCTCAAATTTCTTCTTTTTTTAATCTTAAAAGGAGTACTCAGATGTTTATTCTACTCTCTGCTCCTATATTCTATGTGCATTTTAAGCCAAATTAAAATTTCCACTCAACCTCATTAGCAAATCAGAACTATTCACACAAAAGCTGTATTTGTTCATTAATTCAAACTTTTAACACTGACGCCCCACAGGAATTAAACATTGCACCAATTACTAGGGGTATGAAGAAGTCCAAGTGAGGCCTTGGCCATGTCTATGTTCACAGCAGAGTGACAGAAGCAGATATGCAAGATGGCCTTGGACCACACTGCCATTTAAATCTCAAACCAACACATTTTTAAATGAAAAACACTTAATAAATGCTTATTACTTCATGAGGTGATTTTCAGTTGCCACTTTCCTATTTCAACAGAGATTAAACGACTTGTTTGCACAGACTTCAAAATGTACGTCATATATGGAGCTTTTCAAACAACTTTTTACATGCTATCATCTCGTAGTGAGTAACAAAGTAGAAAACTCAGAGTGCCAGAAAGGGGTCTTTACTCTCTATCCCCAACTTAGGTTTACAGCTTCTTAACACATCACGTCCCTCCATTCATCCCACACACTAGCAACAATCTTCACAGGGTTGTTGTGAGAATATAATCAAACGTGTATCTGATAGCAGCCAGAACAGCGGCTCTCTTCTTTGAGCCACACAGTGGCGCTCAGCATTCCTCAAACACTAAATGCCCTTATAAATGCTCTTCTAGGCCATACCTCTGTCCATGGGCCCCCTGGCTACTGGCCCTTCTCCTCCCCTCTCCACTATCAAACTTTAAATTACTCAAGAGTCAACTCATTGAACTGCTGAAACTCACTGAACTCTTGAAATATTATCCCCCTTGGTGAAATTTTCCCTTTCTTACAGGAAGTATGGTGCACTACTTCTGCCTTCACAGGCCTGGGGCACCCCTCTACTAGAAGGCTAATTACCTAGCATTGTGGGAGCTTGTTTACATGTTTGTGTTCCCTAAGGGACTACCAGCACATCAAGGCCAGAAGTGGCACATAACGTGAGGTATGCTCGTGGACTTTAGAGGCATATAATCTGCTTTCGTCTACCCATCCCACCCATTTTAAACCATATAATCCTAGGTATCAGATCCCTATATGTAGTATGGGGTATACCTACTTCTTAGATCTATAATAAAGAGAAATGAGATAAAAACGCTGAAAGCACTTAGCAAAGTGAAATTGGTATTATTGTGATTCTTCTATTCTCCAGCATCTAGCATGGTGCCTGGCACTGAGCGGGTGCTCAGTTTCATTGCTGAATGGAGAAGGAACAACATGACAAATGAACCAAAATAAGCTTACTCTTAGCAAAAAACATATAGGTCTTGTCCTTTAAATTTTGCAGCTGTTCGAAATTCACAGTGTCCATCCTTTACCAAAGCTACTCTCATCCCTCATTTTAATCAATAAGAACTACGGCAAGAATCACGACAGCTGCTCCAGCTTCTAGCAAAAGGACAAAAGCACGGAGTTTGGGTTTTTTGTGACACCTAGTTTACTGTTTTTGCAGAATAAGAATTCTCTTGTAGTGGGAATACAATCAAAACAAATGAGCTTTTTACCTATCAAAGACTTCCGTTTCAACAGTAAACACCTTCTTAAACTCATCATCTACAAACAGGTTTTGAAATATGTATTAACACTTCATTTAATCGCAATGGCTTAAAAAGCTCAAGTTCCATAGTTAGATGGCTCGTCTAGAAAGAACGAGATGGTTTCTAGACACACAAGTAATCCCAGTCATTATGCTGAGATTGCAGGGAAAAGAAAGCAAAGAAACAAATAAACAAAAAGAGGAGATTACAGAGAGAAAGACAGGAATAAAGGTGAGTTATGAACAATATTTAGCAGACACGGTCTACCCTTTTCAAGTGAAGAACATAATTTCACAGCCAACAATATGGGTAATTTGACTACTGTTTTGGTGCCATCCTATCCAAGAGGACAAGAAGAGTGAGTAAAAACAGTTAAAAAAAGGAGAATTATGACAGGAACAGGAAAATAAAACTGAAATCAGAATAAGAATCTGCAAGAATAGCCATTTGAATATTAATTAATAAAGCAATGCATTCCAGGACCCCTTCTGGAATTGGCATAACTAAGTTTGAATTTCAAATGTGATACCTACTATATATTCATTTAAGGCATCTATACACCTAATCTTCCAGATATTTAAAAATATATGTTGAATGAATACCATTTACTTGCTATTATTATTAGTCTGCCTAAATGTTAATTTCTTTAAGGTATGCTTTTTTTTTTTTCGGTGAGGAAGATTGGCCCTGAGCTAACATATGTTGCCAATCTTCCTCTTTTTGCTCAAGGAAGATTGTCACTGAGCTAAAACCTGTGCCAACCTTCTTCTTTTTTTTTCCCCTCCCTAAAGTCCCAGTACATAGTTGTATATCCTAATTGCAAGTCCTTCTTCTAGTTCTTCTACGTGAGACGCCACCACAGCACGGCTTGATGAGTGGTGTGTAGGTCTGTGCCCAGGATCCAAACCGGTGAACCCCAGGCTGCCAAAGCAGAGTGCGCAAACTTAACCACTATGCCACCAGGCCAGCCCCTAATTTCTTCATCTTTAAAACTGGAAAAACAATAATATTCCCACAGAGCAGTTGTGAGGACCCAATGAAATCCATAAAAATGAGGCCCCTTAACTGTGCGGTTATTAATAAAACTAAAATAAGGTAAGATATTTTGTTATTATTATTACTCACTCAAAAAACAAGGTAAAAACCAACCAACAAAGAAAAAAGCCCTCTTGGTTAACTTGGCTCATTCATCAATTTATACCTTAAATTTTACAAGTGCGGTAGATTGCAAAAGTGGTCACAAATACTTCCCCTCTCTGCACCCACAGCCTTGCCATGATTTTGCCATTGAGGCTCCTCCCATGCATTCCTCCACCTCTTGAATCTGAGCCCACTTATGTTCTCATTCACAAGCAGAACTTAAACACAGTTTCACAATAAATCTCATTTGCACAATTAACTTTACCAAAATTTGCTTCCTTCTTCCTTTTTAATTACATTCTGTATAAATATATATTATATATGTGTTCATGTTTTTACCTCTAATTGAAGATGAGCATATGTTTTTGTGTTTTTATTAAAATCAAGTATTTTTTTAAATCTCTACAAGGCTTTAGAGAAGATACGGATCATATTTCCATCTATTTTGTTGAAAGCATTGCCTTGATATCACGAGACGTCTAAGGTCATGGACCACAAAATTTCAAATAGTAAAAGTGATGAAAAATATTACCTGAATATTCGAGAAGAGCCAGGAGTATCCTACATTTTACCTCTGCAGAGAAAGAAAACATATCATTTAGTTGTTCAGTCCTTTTCTGCCACTAACATCACATTTTAATGTGTAGTAAAAATTAGCACAATCTCATTACATTAGATAAGAAAAATTCCATTCACTTGTGATGGGGCTCAGGGCAGGCTCCCCCTAAATATGCCAAAGTGGGCACACTGATTATTTTGAATTAAAGTTACCTAAGACAATAGCGGGTACAGAAACTGTCAAACAGTATTTTTTCTTAGTATTTAAACTTTTCAAGATTATACATACTTACATAATCTTTAAATATAATTATATTATATATTATATTATGCATTATACATTAGAATTACAGGTATATATAATTATATAGATTATATAGTCTTCCTTTTCTATTTATAGGGCAAGATACTGCCCTAATGGACCGGAAAATACCAATTATTTTCAAATACTCTTCTTCTCACCCCATCTCCAAACAGTGCCAATCACAAATGCTTGATAAATGATCTGTATTAACTTCACACTCATTGCTATGTGCCCAATAAGCTATGTGTCCATTTACTTCCAATTGGTAAATAGTTTACCTACAACAGGTAAATACAAAAACTTACAGAGTTTCATTATATGCCCAAGATTATGGGAAATAAAAAAGGTTAGGTTGTATCCTATTCTAGACAGGTTTACAACAGAGTCAGAGCAAGAAAATTAACTGATAGGTAGAGAATTCTAAGTGAGTCTTGAAAATGTTTTTAAAAAATTTTTAAATCACATTGTCAAGGGAGTAGGTACATATTCGAAGAGTGGGAAATAGTGCTAACAAAGGAATATAGTAGAGAATGAATACCAAATATCCAATGATCTACCATAGAAAAGATTTCATTACATCATTAAGAGACTGAGATTGGGATGCAATTGGAAAGCCCCGTTGAAAAATGGCTTCCAACATAGGATTGATGAGTTAGGCTTATCCAACAGAAAACCACTATAAGGTTCTGGGGTAGGGTACTGAAATTATGAACACAGTATTTTTGGAAGATGAATCCAATAATAGGTATATATGAATCAGAAAAGACTGAGACTGGGGGATTAGTCAGAAAACTATACCAGTTACTGAGCTATCCAAAAAAGGGGGAAAAATTGAAGAGACTTTTGATTGAGAAAAAAAAAAAAGAAGAAGCTCTTTAGCATACTGAGACAAAGGCAGAGAAAAAAAATTTTTTAAGTAGGTTGTTGAAAAAATGGGAGATTTTGAAAAGAGTACAATTTTTGTAGGGAGCAAGAGTTGAAAACATTTTTACTAACAGACATTTGAATTTAAGGTGATGTTGGGTCCAATTCTGTCACCAATTCCCATGTATGTTTTTTTCCCCACACCAACAAGCTACTCTCTAACACCAGCTGGGTGTCCTACAATTCAACTCAATTCTGACACTGTACCTGGAGATAGCACTGGACCCCACAGGTTAACGGCTCAGTCCTACAAGACTATCCCTCCCTTCGCTCCTCCCCACCCCACTTCACATGCCAATCACAAGTCCAGGTTGTCACCTGTGCTTCTGACCAACTGGCTATAGACTGGAGGTTCCAACAACCCCTTCTTTGGGTTCAATTAATTTGCTAGAGCAGCTCACAGAACTCAGAGAAACATTTCACTTACTAGATTACCAGTTTATCATAAAAGGATATAACTCAGCAACAGCTAGATGGAAGAGATACACAAGGCAAGGTATGGGGAAGGGGTGTGAAACTTCCATGGTCCCTGAATGCGCCACTCTCCCAGAACCTTCACGTGCTCACCAACCTGGAAGTTCTCTGAACTCCTTCCTTTAGGGACTTTATGGAAGCTTCACTACATAGGCATGCTTGATTAAATCATTGGCCATTGATGACTGAACTCAATCCTGGGAGGTCAGGGGTGGGACTGAAAGTTCCAACTCTAATCACATAGTTGGTTCCCCTGGCAACCAGCCCCCATCCTTAGGTGTTTTCCTCATTCACAGAACAAAAGATACCTTTATAGCTCTCATCAGAGGAAATTCCAAGGGTGTTAGGAGCTCTGTGCCAGAAAAGGAGACAGAGACCAAATATATATTTCCTGTTACAAATCACAATATCACAGTGCACTAATCAATTAAACATATCTTCAGTCAGCTGATAATACGAGACCATAATTTAGCTGAGAGATTAAGCAGGAGACAGCCATCATTTTAGTGACACTACACAATGATCTGTTCCCCATTTAGTCTACTATTTTTTCTTCTCTCTTCTACCCTCAGTTTAACAGGCTATGAATAAATGACACACAGTGACATAATTTATGAATGGCACCGTAACAGTCCTTCCTATATAAAGATCATAGAATTATTATATTTTTATATATTTGGCATATATTTGATAGGATATTGTGAAATCAGAGATGAAGGAATGACGGAGTTCACAACACGCTACTCCAAAATATGGCACTTTGGCATACTGAATATTTTATGCTGAAGGAATCTGAGAAACAGAGGGTGCAGGAAGGACTCTGTAACCTCCCCCTTCTCCCCTTAGGCAGATCAGAGGACCTTCACGCGAGAGGAGCCCTCCCTACACCCAGAGGAAAGGAGCATCCTTATCTCCAAAGATGGAGGGATACTGAGAGGAATTGGCTTTGCTAAGTTGCCCCCATTTAACTACCCTTAGCTCACACCCTTTGGTCCTATCACATTTTCCACGACTTTCTACTCTTTATCAAACCTAGTATAAAAACACAGATGACCAACTCACTAAGTTTGGAGGAGAATGAATCCTTGATACTGCCTTTGACCTTGAGCCACTGAATTAATCCCTTTCCTATGAAGGCTCCTATGTCATGTAAAACTTATGCTGAATAAATTTTTAGGCTTTTCTCTTGTTAATTTGTCTTTTGTCAGTCTAATTTACAGGGCCCAAGGCAGAGAACCTAGAAGGGTAGAAGGAAAAAGGTAAAGGAACATCAGAATGGGGTCATCCCAGCTACATATATAACCCAGGAAATTCTGGCAAGATGACATTATGTTCAATTTCCAGCCAAGATCTAATCTTTCATTAAATCACCTCCTATACAAAGACAATTTTGGAAACAGAATGAAAATTACTTTAAGTTAAATAGGATAAATTCATGCTGAATTGGTAAGGTTACTTCCGAGAACCTGCACATAACAAGCAGCTGACCACAAGGATCCCAGTGCTGCTGCTTCCATCCCGTACAATAGGACCAGACACCACACACACTACCAGGAAATGACACCTTGCCCTTTCCCAAGATATTCCACAGCTGAACCAGTGATTAATTGTTTTTAAGCACTCACTCGCAACCAGGGATGCAACCTAATTTCTGCAGAGTCCTCCCCACACAAGTGACTGTAAGACACTCGGCACGTCCAACCACACTCAGCCAGCTGTTGGGCGCCCATGACCAACAGTGGCATCGATATTTACAATATATATCAATCAACACAGGAAGATAGTCTTCATTCCTACAGCTGTTTATTGTGATATGAGGTACTGAGCGTACAAAAGCTGGACTTGAGATGAAAATGTAAGATTCCTAACATGACTACCTTTTAAAAAATTAAGCTTTTTATCCTGAATTAGAATAAGTGTATATCTTAAAGATAAAGCTCCTCAAAAAAAACCAAAACAAAACAAAAAAAGGTTTAAGGCTTTCTCTCTGGATACGAGCTGTGATTGTCACCGCATTAAGTGTTTAAAAAACTTAACGTAATTTACCCCATCTCTGTCACTTAGTAAATGAAGAAACTGAGGTCCCAAGGAGTTATGTGCCAGACTCAGACTCTATTAGGTTTAAGAGCTGTCTTTTGTTGGCAAAGTATACAACTCTCTCTACTTTACCCTAAAAAAAGTGGTAGTGACCGGGGTTATGCTCTAATTCTGCTGAATACTACTTACCATACCCAACTGACATACAAAAGACTGAGGGATAAAAATTTAAGCACAGGCGTAATATTTATTGTACAGGTTTCTCAAATTTAGCACTACTGACATTTTGAGTCTAATAATTCTTTCCTGTGAGGGACTGTCCTGTATACGGTAGAATGTTTAGCATCATCCTTGCCTTCTACCCACTAGATGCCAGTAGCATATCCACAATTGTGACAACCAAAAAATGTCTCCAGACATTGCCAACCACCAGTCTAATAATGGGAAGAAAATAACTGAATTAGACATTTTAAAAAATTCAACAAATTTCTCCATTCATCTTTTCAACATAACCATTTTGGAAACTCTCAGAATTTTCTGTTTAATAACTCTGACCCTAAACAACATGCAATCAGACTCATCGGAGCTGTCTCAAAGTTTTACGTCTCTAATTACACGTTGCACCAGTTACAGGATGTTGAGTAAACAATGTCAGGTAGTTAATAACAATCAACTTGGACAAACACTTCTGAAAAAGACACGTAAAAACTAATGAAACAACCTACATAGTGATTTTGATTCTCACAGATTCACAGTTGATTTTTTCAGACTCTCCATCAAATTTAGCTTCAGGCCTTTTGTGAATCCTTTAGAAGTTTTCCTGATCTGTTTCATATTGTAAAATACTACACTTTCTCCAAGTCCATTTGCCTTCATAAGTACGAGCCCTTCTTTTATTCACTGAGAATATTCTCCATACTACATCATTTAGATCCTTGGAACACAGTATTCTGCGATCTTATTCCTTCTCTCCCTCCTCCTCCCTTGTCCTTTTCAGTCCTTTTATTTTCCTCATAAAATGAAACACTGCAACAAGGAATCAGGGCCTTACTGAACTTTTGGGTTTAATGGATTTTTAAATGATTATTGCTAACGCCATGCAATGTTCTTTGCTTTTCATCCTGACCTTCAACAAATTTTCTGATGTTCTGAGCGAGATTCCGAACGCTGCTGGGAAGATTCCAAGGGTCCTGCTTGATGTGAAGTCTTAACTTTTTTGGACAACTCAGCTTTGATTCCATTTCCTGCTGAAATTCTACAGAAACACAGAAAATCTCTCTTAAGTCTCAACCATTTACCACATAGTTAACCAGCCCTTAAGCTTTAGAATCTTCTTTCTTTCATTCCTGTTGTCCTAGATTATGATGATGGTGATAACTTCTCTAGCTCTATCACAGGGAGAAAATGTGTTAAATCTAAAAAAAGCCAAACCTTATTATTATTTTCTTACAAATGTTTATCAAAGGAACAACTTTAGTTAAAAACTATTTTCAATATCCTAAACTATATGTCAGAAAGCGACAACTCTAGAACTTGTTGTGTTTGGCTGTTCTGCTTGTCAACCCCCTTTTCCAACACCTCTTCCCCCACCTTTGGATACAAGGAACCAGGCATTATGCTTGGTTCCAGCAAAAGCAACTCAACACTTAACATCTTTCCAGTTAACTCATTTCTATTCACTCTGGCCCCGATGAGCATTAAACATTTTAAACTTTCAGACAAAATCTAAAAGGTCCTATACTGATTTTTTACATACATTCAAAAATTATCAAAATAGAAGTAGGATTAAGTGAAGTATGAAACGTGAGCATGCAGAACTTTTCTTCCTATACTACGCTTTTCCTTCACGACTATAGAGTCTCCCACTTTTGTTTCCCAACTGCTTCTCACAGTTGTTTTTTAAAGCTTACCTTGTAATCCTCGACCTGGTGTGAGGGACTTGGTTTGCTCAAAGGCCCTCACAACAGCTTGCCCTTTTAGGAGATTGGTAATTGCATCCACCTATCATAACAGCAGAGATTTCTGAGCGTTACCTACTTCTCATAACACGTAATACATATTTCCAAGAGTAACTCTTGTAAAATGCTTTTTCTTAAAGCAACAATTGTTTCTGAAATCCCACGATGCTTGTGACATACATCTTTAAATAGAGTATTGGAATAAACTCTCCTGACAACATTTGCAATGACATTTCTTACTATCTTGCCATATATTAATTCAATTAATATAATTCAATCAATATAAATTCAATTTATGAAAGAAATGAATTCTAGAGTTATTAAAAAAAATCCTAAAAGTTATCATAATCGTTTTCAAAGTGATAAAAGCTCTACACTATGAATTTTGATTATGGATATAAATTCTTTAAAAATGCAAAACACCAACATGAGCACCAAGAAAACTTTGTGCTTCTTGAAATTAGGAATAAAGTTGAGTAAGAAATGTCATAAAGGATACTGAAAACCCACAAACAAATAAATAAAAAGAATAACTCTTTTGTGTGTATAACACTAGAATTTTCCAAGGACTGTAAGATACTTGTGTGGAAATTAATAAATTGGAGTCGAGAGGCCAAAAGGGGGAGCTCTCAAGCCCGGCATTGATAGCTCAGCCCAATAAGAAGAAAGACGTCCTCTTCTTGACTGGCAAGCAGCTCAGCCAATGAGAGACTGTCACAACTAAGCCAATAAATAGCCAGTATTCTGCGAACTCTTTCTTTACAATAGCCCTCCCAACCTCCTCTTCCCGGCTATAAAAGAGTTTCTCTCCTCTTTGCTGGGAGGATGGGGGGCTGTGGGAACAGGACAGCCCAGAGGAGGACTGGCAGGTGGTCTGACAGACCGTCAGACATCTTTGCACGTGGCTCACCGTGGTTGCAGACCCTGAACTGCAATGCTTTGCTGATCTCAAATAAACCTGTTTTTGCTGGAGAAACAACTAGCTGCCTTTTTGTTTAAGATCCACACTCGATATTCACAACCATCCTTTGGGTTAGCCAGCTGAAGGAATCTTTATTCCCATTTTAAATTGTGGTAATTGAGTTAAAGGAGGCGGAGGGACAGATCGAGGCCTTTCCATTCTCACTCCCCGCTCTTTTTACTACAGCTGAAGAAGGGATTCCTCACAGTTTAGTCTGCAGAAAAATGACCCCCAACGATCCCAATCATACCTGGCTGAACAGATGCTCGAGGCAGCTATGGATCTTGTCCTGTTTATCGTGAGAAATGCGAACACTTAGGGGAAGCTCGTCACCTAGACATAGAAAAACAAAATCATTCATGGTATGTCTAACATTCCAAATATTTTATTGTCAATACAATAAAAAATAAACACTAGCTCTTATTCCATACATTAGTTCTCATGTTCAGAAAAAGAATTCCAGAGGATTTAATAGCTATTAAGACATCAGATTATTGCTCCTTCAAAATGGAGGAAGAGCAGGGTGCCTCACGGAACACTGAGGCATTCCATGGTTTTTGGTGTTTTGTTTTTCATAAATACTTTATTTTAAAAGCAGCAGAAGGGGGTCAAGGCGTGAAAGCTGGCTGTCCAGAGTCCCCGAAAACGGCTGCACACTCCAGCCAGACAGCTCTCAATATTGCTCAGACATACGTAAATTTTGCTCGAGCCTCCATAAGGCACTTTAATATCAGAACCTATTCAGACGTCCCACCGCTGCTAGGAGGGAACGAGCGCAGGGAATGTTTGCCCTAATTCCTCCCCGGTAGCGGAGGGATAATGTTGAAGAAACCCAAAGGCCTAGCAAATCTCCACCTTCTAGGTCCTCCTCCCGCAGGAAGCCATGCCCACCTCCACAGGGCGTGATCCCAGCACGTGGTGAGCGAGCTCTTCCAAGGAAGAGCCCACCAAGCACCGTCTTTTTTGCCCCCTGCCTAGCACAGGGCCAAGCAGGCATCTGGAGCTCAAGGAACCTTTGTGGAAACAATGAATGAGCTGGAATTCAGGTCTTGCTTACAAAAACAGGTGTACGAAGTAACGCTTAAAGACAGATTGGCCCCAAAGTTCAAGCTAGTATGAGACCCAAGCCGACCGCAGGCCAGAAACCATCAACTGGCACGCGCGCCCCACCTCTACCCCGCATCTCCTTCTGCGCAGGCTCCAAGGCATCCTATGTTAATAGTCCTTTCAAATGGCATATTTTTCTAATGGTTGAATAGTTGAAATAAATTACATATTTAAAAATTAAGATTTTTCCTTACTGGATAAAAAGTCTTTGTTCTTAACACACAAAATAAAATATTTACAAGATATTTATACCAACAGGTGTTTTTCCCATTACCCATCCCCCATCACCCACATAGAAAGCTGGCTCAGGTACAACCGCTATCTTGAAAGTCTGTTTCAAAGCCCCTCCCACCTCCTTGCCTCAATCAGCAGTGCCTATGTGTGCCTCCTGTGTGCCTATCATCCTTCATAGCGCCATAGAAAGACCATAAAACATACTTTAACACAAAAATTTGTTTCATCTCATTTTCTAATTCACTCTGTTTAGAATGGGATTAGGAAATTGATTTTATCAAGCATATAAAACTGAAATGCACGTGTGGCCACCAAAAATGAAGGATAAAAGGGACAACGAATGAGGATCAAACAAATTAATCACTGAAAATTCTCTCCGATAAGACTGGCATCAAAAAGTACAGATGCTCTCAGCAAACGCACCTGAGTCCATCTCGTCACTGTGAAAGTACGAGCTGCACTGGCTGCTGCAGATGCTGGTGAAGGAAGCGATGGAATTCCTGTTGCTGTTGCAGTCGCTGAAAAGAACGGTGTATGTTACTTTACAAGTAGGTTTGCCAGTTTCCCTGCAATTTCTTATTAGATAAACCTTATTATGCCACAGTTATATTTATCAAGGTGTTTTATAGAAAATTTGAGAAAGATAAATTTGTTCAACTCACACTTTATCTTACTTTTTTAAAGTATTATAAAGTCAATCATATTCCAGGCGTTCTTATGTCATATAATCTAATCGTGAATGAATTTTTAAAAATGCATAGTTATAAGACTAGGAGTCAAACCAAACTTAAAAACTTGTTAATCTATTTGATGGTATATGCCTGTAGTTAATTTGCTAATAGAGACAAGTCCTGTTTCAGGATCTCTGCCTTTCAACCCTTTCCGGCAGTTTAAATTACAATTTATCAACCGCACTGTGAGCTCCCTCAGGGCGACCACCATCCTGGCTTCACCTCAGAGCTCAGCACAGGACATCATTCCTGGAAAGTGCTCCATAATGGTGAAGGCCGAAGGAAAGAATGTTTAAAATGCTTGTGTGTGAATATGGACACATTACAGATTGCAGAAATAGTGCAGGAGACAAAATTTTTTCTTCTCTCAGAATAAATAAAAAGGACTTATTTAATTTTAAATTTACATGTAAAATTTCATTCTAGAGGGAGACCGTGAGGGTAATTTTAATTACCCAATTAATAAGAATTTGAGGTAAGAAAGTATTTTCAGATATGTAATTTCCCATTGGAGAGAAACTACAGGTACCTATTAAAGAGCATACTGGTATCCTTAGAAGCTAAAAGTAATTCAAATGGTAAAAGTGGCTAATCTGTATTATATATTATTAAATCTCTAGGAATAATGAACTCTTCTGTATTCATTAAAATCCTTTTCACATAGAAAGTGGGATAGTAGAGTGGTTAAGAGAGAAACTGTGAGCCAGAGCACCTGGTTTCATTGGTAAATTATGTAACTCCTGCGGGTCTCAGCTTCCTTACATGCAAAATGGAGACGATATCAGAACCTGCCACATAGAGATGTAGTGGGAATTATGTGACATCATTCTGTTCTGCGTGTCTGGTAAAAAATGTTTTTAATGTTAGGTATCAGTTTGTGCTAAACATCTCTGATGAGAATAACTCTGATTTAACAATAATTACTTAATATCTTTTCATCGTAAAACACTGTGTAATAAATAAGGGTGAATAAGAGCGTTTTGTCTTCAATTAATGTGAACGAAACGGGAGATGCTGAAGCTTCACACACAGCATGTGTGGCAGGTAATGAGAGTCTTCGGTGAGGTTTCAAGGGATACAAGGATTCAAGGGAGGAAAAGCACTTTCAATAAGGAAATTTGTTGGAGGAGCCATCATTTGAGAGTCTGGAAGGAAGATGAGAACAGAGTGTGGAGGGAAGGTGTTATGAGTTGAATTGTGTCTCCCCTCAAATTCAAATGTTGAAGTCTAACGCTCATACCCCAGAATGTGACCTTACTTGGAGTGAGGGTTTTTACAAAGGTAAACAAGTTAAAATGAGGTCATTAAAGTGGGCCCTAATCCAGTAGGACTGGTGTCCTTATAAGAAGGGGATATTTGGACACAGAGGCACGCTTGGAGGGAAAGGATGTGAAATGACAGAGGGAGAAGATAGCCACCTATAAGCCAGAGAGAGGCCTGGAACCGCTCCTTCCCTCACAGGCCTCACAAAGAACCAACGCTGCTGACACCTTGACTTTGGACTTCCAACCCCAGAATTATAGAATAATAAATAAATGTCTCTTGTTTAAGCCACCCAGTTCTTGGTCCTTTGTTACAGCAGTCCTACCAAAACTACACAGAAGGTATGCACGAGAAGGAAAAGTACCCACAGCTAGTCACGGAGGTGAGCAAGTGAAATTAGTCCAATTAGCTTGGAACATGGAATAGAAGAAGGAAGGGGAGAAATAAGGCCAAAAAAACTCCTATTCACTACCCATTAGTCCAATAATCGGAAACAGACAGTTGAAAAAAATGTTAATATAGGCACGATTTGATTATTTGCCATACATGTTACACAATCTGTAACAGAACAAGCCTCTCAATTTAATTCCACACAACTGGAGAAAAAAATGCTTTTTCCAAATTACTCAGATTAGAAAAGGAAAGAATCTGAAAGATTATGCTGTGTCACTATGCTTTGTCTAGAGTTGGTAATAGCCAATGGTTATTTTGTGACAGTAATAAACAAAAACAACCATAACATTTTTTTCATGACCTTTGTGGAAAATACAGAATCATATTTGACTTTGTTGATGAAATGAGATTAAGGAACTAATGAATTACCTGTAAGAGTCTCTGTTGCTGATGGTGTCATGACCTGAATCTTCCTGCTCATCTCCTGCCATATTAAAGCAGACTCGTTTGCTGTTTCTTTCTCCCTTCTCATTGTCACTGTCTGTTGGTACCACACACTCTGATGTCTTACGTTCTAATTTAGGAGAATATGTTATCGAAGACAGAAGGCTGCGATGTGATATTCGAAAAAAAAGAGTAAGTGCACATTTTCAAACTGGCTGCTACAGATAACCACCTTCCTTGTTGAATATGATCAGCTTCCCAATATTTCTAGATGTTTCACATGAAATATTTCTGTTCCACATGAGAAAAATATCCTATTGCATAAAAAGCCTGTCATACAAAGTTCAATTTTCCCTCTCAGACTAAGTAATAGAAATAGCACATAATTTAGACCAGAAAGCTGTGTTCACATCCTGCTTCTGCCACTTACTAGCTTTGTTATCAGACAAAAACAATGATAGTTCTCTTTGACATCTACGAAATGAGGATAACAAGAATAACCAGCCCACATGACTGCTGTGAGAATGAGTGAGAACAACATGTTCCTCGTACGTAAGGGCATCACCCCTCTCCTCTACCGGTATCACCGCCACATGAAAATACCTGGGAAACTTTAAGGTGCTACCTAAACGTTAAAACAAACGCCAAATGTGCTTAAACATCCTCACTGGCTTACCCTCAGGTATTACAAACTGACCTACCCACCGACCCTACCTTGGGTTCTCCCCCACTTTCTCGTTTGACAGGGAGAATATCGTGTTGCCAATCCTTTCTCATGGCTCATAAGAACAGCAGTCCTGGCCGTTGTGATCATAAGGCATTAAACAGAGTCACACACCACCTGAGGGTCAGAGGCAGCAGGAGCTACCCAGTATCACCCACAGCCAGTCACGATGAAATGTCACAAATCTGTTCAAGTGAAAAGCTCTTCCACGCGGCTCAAGGCTAAAACGCCAGCTTCAGACTCTGAACTGGTATCACACTTGTTGCAGACTTTGAGTAGCAGTGACTCTAGCGCTCTAGACTTGAATGTTTGTCTATAAAAGTTTTCTGTTAGAACTAACTCGAAATTAGGCCAAAATGGGATCAGCCTTTATTATCAAACAACATGCTATAAAACTTTCAAAATGAATTAAACCATATCTGAACCAAGGGCCTATGCACGGCTTCTGTAGCCAACAATCATCCTCCCATTTACTAAATACAGATGACATTTGGTTCTAGTCAACAGCACATATGCACATACCGTGACACTCATTTTTCCACAGCAATTTCATGTTTGTTTTATTTCAAGACTACGAAGACATCTTATACCGCTTACATAGATCCCATAACGTTAGACCCAAGGCTGTGTGTTGAGTAAAAATTTGTTAAGTGATTTCACTAATTAATTCATCAAACACATTTAATTCATCGAACACATTTATCATACCATGCATTGTTCTTGGTGCTGTGCATACAGCAGTTTACAAACCAAACCAAATCCCTGCCCTCTGGCAGCTTAAATTCTACTGGGAGGAAACAAACAATAAACAAATAAACTGTACAGTATAGCACATGGTGACAAATGGTAAGGAGAAAAATAAAGAAGCGAAGGAAGCTGGAGCTGCAACTTCAAACAGTGTATTCAGGTGAGGTCTCACCGTGAGATGATATTTGCACAATATTTTGGCATTTTATAGATTTCAGACACCACTGAGAACTCGGGAGGTGTGTTACACTGCTCAAGGCCCTGTGAAGCTATGAATTATTTTAAACACAATTTTTCTCTCTGGAAAAATACTTTTATGTCTTGTAAGACAGATTGCATGTTTATTCACTTGCTCCACCCAAAAGATTAAAACATTAGATTAACTCCAATTAGCCAAGCTCCATACTGCACAGACTGATGAACTCTGACTAGCACAGAGGAAAGAGACGCAGAAGTTCTCATTTGCAAGGAGTCCTCTGCGCTTTGTGTATCTTGTAAATAGAAGTCATGGGGCTGAGCATAAACAATTTTTTGCAAGTTATATGAAGTGTATTCACATATTTACTTTTCATTTTAAACAGCTGCAATCATTGCCTGCATTGACCCTGTGGGAACAAGTGTTAGGCTAACAAACAGCTGATAGAAAAACTGTTTTCGACACCATGTTTTTGCATAAAATTTCTAGATTCTTGAAAGTAATGATAAGGCATAAAGCTTAATATCTGTGCACGCAGAAATATTTTCCTTTACTTTTGCTCGCAGGCAATATTAAGCTACCTACTACAGGCCCATTAATTCTGAATTAATGTCCTGAGCAGTGTGCCATTCCACCTCCATCGCCTCCTAATGCCCTTGATGAATAAAGGTTTTCGTGTGGAGTATGTTGCAGCTACCTGCGTGTTCTTCTATTAAATTGAGATTTAAATATTATCATCATCATCATCTTCATCAAAGCTAACATTTGTTGAGCTCCTATGCCAGTTACTATGCTAACTACTTAACAGGTATTAATTCTTTCAATCCCTAAAACTACCGTATGAGGTAGGTATTACTATGATTATTATCCTCATTTTAGAGATGGGTGAGTGAGACACACTCTTATATACATATACTTTGCACACCAAGCAGAACACCCCCTCCCTGCCTATCAGGTACACACCCTGGAGAGAAGAAGGTGGTCATTCTGGTTCCCATCACACCTCAGTTCTCCCAGGCACATGACTGGGTGGCCTCCCCGACCCCTGTGAGGATAGGAATGATCATGTGACTTGCTGTCACCAATGCAACGTGAGTGGAGGTGACACGGGTCCCTTCTAGGTGGAAGCCTTCATGCAAGTGTGCAGTCAGCCTCATTCCCTCTCCCTGTGACAATCAGACACACCCCAGCTGATGGGGCTCTGCCAGCCTGGGCTCTGGGTGAGGTCAACGAGCAGCAGAGACCCTGTGACCCAGACAGGCATGGAGAGTGAGCACGAAAGAAAGCTTGTTATTTTAAATCTGTGAGGCTTTAGTGTTTTTGTTAACATAACGATGAGCGGGGTTAAAAACAGTTGTATAGAAAGTAGGATGTCTAGAGGAATATGACATGTGAGACGGGGACACAAGGGTATTTACTTTATACTGAGGAAGTAGGCACAGCCTCTGTACAGATCAGCCACTAGCCTGACACCTGAGTACTGAGAAGGCTGGCACTGTAGACCTCAGGACAGGGCTGACCAGGCAGAGGTCTGTCATGTTCCAGAACCAGAAAGAGGCTACTGTGGCTGGGCTCAGGGAAACGAGTTTGGAGAGGTGGATAAGAGCAGATCATGTAGGGCTGTACAGGCTACAATAATGCATTTGATATTATTTTAAATGCCCTTCATGCTATAAAATGGTTTTAAGCAGGGGAATAGCACAATCTACCTTTACAGCTCCCTCTGGCATCTGCTGAACATAGAATGTATTAGTGAGGCACAGCTGGAAGCTCCTACAGTGGGTGCTAGTGAGGGGACGATGGCGACCCAGTCTAAGGTGATGCGGTGGATACATTCTGAGGTGTAACTGACAGACTCAAAAAGGTACTGGAGGTGAAGGGGAAGGAAAGAGAAGAATCAAAGATGATCTTGGCTTGATGGGCTGAGGAGACTGGGGAATACTTTACCAAGAAGGGGGAAGACCTTGATGGGGAAGGCGTCGAAGTAGATTTGAGTATGAGGAAATCTAGAGCTCAGTTTTAAACACAAATTTAAGTTTGAGGTGTCGGTGATACATCGCAGTGTTTCATAACCCAAATCACACAGGAACTGTGGGAATGAACTAGGTCAGCACACATAATAACATAACTGTGCCTGGCACATAAGCCCCTATCATACATGTTAGTTTTTATGAAGCCGTGCCCTCCTTTTATACATTTATCAGCAAAATGCTTGGGAAAACCTCTGATAATTCCACCATGAACCCTACTATTCCTATCTGTAGCCCCCAGCTCACTAAATGTTCTAACAATGTGGTCTATTCATCATTCAATCCTTGGACATCTGGCACCTGCAAAATGAAGTCTGTTCTCATATTTCCTATCTTCACTTGCCCCCAATACTCTATGCATTTACTCCCTGTGAGAATACACAAGCCCTGTACTTTAAAATCCCACAAAAGTTTTGGACTATCCATGAATTATTTTTCCCTTTACTTATGTCTGGTACCAAAGTGTCATTAACCAGAAAATAGCCCATTAAAGGGCAAGAGTATTTAGCTTCCCCAAACTAACATGAATCACAAAGTCTTGATTAAACTCATAATGTCACCTTAATTTCATGTTACTAATCAGAAAATTTGTCTTTACTTCCATCTTTGGATCTAAGCAAAATAGGAGGATTTAGTGGAATGACTAAGTGTTAAAGGAAATTTCATTTCTAGGAGAAGTGTTCCCAAGTGACAGGGTCATCAGACTTTGTGACAGACAAGTGCAGCACTGAGCCCTTTCACAGGAATGAAGAATTTCTAGAAAGGCTAGCCAGGAGCTGTTGTGAGGCAATTTCTCTTAAAACTTGGCAAAGCATCTGAGATCTACTTCTCCACTCTGCAGAGACATCTATGTCTCACCAAGAATAATTACTACATGGTGAGAAAATTGTTTGGTAACTAGATTTTTAAATAATTTGTCAAGCTTGACTGCATCTTTGAATGGGGCTACAGGGAATCCAGACACTTGACAACTGCACTGTTTCAAAGTGATTATGTTGCACATTGAATTACGTGGAACATATTTATATTTAGAATTAAATTATATGGCGCACACAGAGAAGACAAAGGAAGTTTCTCAAATTATTTGCTCATTTCATGTCACTTTCCTAATAAACATGCACAGTTGGGTAAAGCCTTTTCGAATAACAGAGTGAGGAAACCTTAAGTAAAAATAGGTAATCACTTTAAGTAGTTTGGGTTAGTAAAAATAGCTTAACCTCTTTCTGCAACTAGTGGTTTCAATATAAAGCATTTTAAACAGAGTAAAGGGAGCCTCTTGGCTCTAACTGTTTTCTTAAAAATATATCTACATTAGCTGAACCTAAGGAAAAATGTCAATAAATGAACAAAGACAAAGTCTGGACAATTGCCAGGCAGTGCCTGGCAGTCAGCGCATTAGTAGCCTGGTCTCCGAGGCAATGTCCAGCCAGGCACGTCAATAATCCTGCCATTGACAAAGGACTCATCTGAGAAGCAGAATAATAACTCTTGGCCCAACTGAAAGTATGGGATTGGCCCAGATGTTCTCACAAAACCCCTTTGAGATGTAGGATCCATAACTCAATGCCACTATTTATCGCCTTAGTAATAAAGAGTCTTCCTCTATGCACTTCCTAAATACTTCAGTGGGGGAAAAAAACTGGTTTCTAAAATAGAACACATTATATAATAAAACTCAATGTATTAAATAAAGCAAAACATAATGTTCTAAAATACTAACTTCTGTGTTACAAGTCATGCTAAAACAATGCAAAGTATCGTACAATTGCTTAAAAATAGCCACCTCTTCTCTTGGCAACCTCAAACTATTTAACAATAGTCACAATATAATATACAAAATGTTATACGTAATACTTTAAAACTGGTGTATCAGACATAGGAAAACAGAATTTCAATTCTAAATTAACTCATAAAAACGTCAGGAAAAATTGCATAGTAAATAGCAACTATTTAAATATAATCTTAGAAATATGATGCCTCTAGTAGGCGATTTTTGATCTCTAAACTTAAAAGATGTGTAAAGTAGGAGATCATCTCAATTAAGATTTCATTGGTATAATGTCTAATTACTCTGAAAGCTTAGAATAAATTCGAAATCCTTTATGTCGAAACTGAATTGTCCACAGAAGTATGGGATGATGTCTGTGTGTGAACTAAACAATACATATCTGACAGCAAACTAAACTTGTAACTTCATAAAGAGTACAATAAAAAGAGGACAATGGTGTTTATACGATTTTCAGATTCTACCAACTTTGGATATATCTAATAATTTCAGTCCCTTGAATGATGAGCAAGCATGATGTTAGGCAGCAGGCTGATTGCTTTTTGTATTAATCTGTATAATTTTCACCCCAAACATGTAATTTGTTATTATTATTCATCCTGTTCTATACATAAGTAAGGGAGCTACCCCAAATCCCGCGTTGTTTTGACTATACGAGCTGCCTTGACTAGATGTGAAGCAGAACCACACACCATGATGTGGCAATCACCCTACAGAGTTTATGTAACTCTCCAACCATCAAATTCTTAAATAGGAACCAGAGTTGACCTCTTTGGAAAAATTTTAATTAACTTCCTCCTCTTCTCCTTTCTTAATAAAAATTTCCAAATTACTGGCCCAGCTATTTGCGTTATTGCTTAGTAGAGCATTAATTCAATCAGAAGACAAAAAAGGCATTGGTCATCGGGCCTGGGGATACATAATTTTGCATTTACTCATTTAACAAGTATGTTAAGGATTTGTTATATTTTATATTTTTCATAAAAATCTATTGAGTGCATATACACCAAATACTATTTCTGCTCTGTAAAAGGTACCAGGAAATCCTATACACAGTTAGTACTCATTCAATCACATTTTTCAATTTAATATTTTTACACTAAGACTTATTTAGTGTTTTCTGTAAGACAGAATTTTTGTTTTTCTCTTCTCTGGTATTTACTGCTTCCTTAAAATATATATCTATATATTTGCCATCTTTTATCATTTTTAAAGTGTTGGAATAAAGAGGATCTACATGGCCAGCGAAAAAATCCTACAACCTAAAGAGAGAATGATGGATATTCAAAAGTCACATTTTCTACAGTGATTTTATTAGGCACAAAGTACAGGAAATAAAATACTTACTCATCTATTTGACAAACACACATCTCCACCTCTTTCAGTGCAGTCTGAAGTTTGCCCAGCAGTTTCTGATAGATATCTTGGGTTTCTAAGTCTTCTTCTTTTAACAAATACCGGAGACCATGCCCATCCTGTTGTCCCAGGGACAGACCGGAAGGGGCCGCCATGGTCGTGATTGTGTGCTGAATGTACACCATAGGGCTGAGTTTCCCTGAGGAGTTGAAATCATTCCATAGTCACGTTTATGACCTTTCATTTACAGTAACAATCCAGCACAATTCACTTTAGACGTCCAAACTGCCATAAAATAAAATGCCAATCCAATGTTGAATTTAATTCAGAAATTAAAGCTTATGAGGAGTTGTGATTAAAAACTAGGAACACAGTTCGATCCCATGTCCCACCATGATGGTGTGGAACAGCATTATGCATCCCTTGCAGCTGCTCCTCCTGTATTTTTCTCATAGTTACAGGGCCATTTCAGATTAGCGGTTTTCACAGCAAGATGAGCTGTACCTATCACACATGTAATGAAGGTAAGAATAATCATTCTTCTTAGAGGAAAAATAATAAAAACGCATTACTCCATTTTCATTCTACAAACACTTATACATAATTATGCAAAGATTAGAGTGAAGAACCCTTTCTTATAAGAGTTAAGACTTGCTTACACAGCAGGAATCTATCCAATTTCAGGGATGCAGGAATAGTTACGATTGCCTAAAATTACTTTTCATAATTTGATAAAGTTTCAAAAGCTAACATACCTTGCTCAGATTTATTTTCTTTATCATGAGAATTATGCTTCCTACTGTCCAACTGAACACCAAACGCACTCCCCAGGGAGGTCGACGTTTTGGGATACGACACTTCCATCACATTGATGTGGCAGTTGGTAGGGCAGAAATCACTGCTGTGCAGTGGGGAGATTTTAGATTTGGCCTGTTTAAAGGTGGGCCAGGCTCTATTCCTTAGTACACGAGAAAACTGTAAATTAAAGAAGAAATAAAAAGAAGTTGAACACAGTGATAACTCAAACATTTCACTTCTGTCATCCACAGCAAAATCAAAAGAAAATTAAATGTCAACGGAAACCAGTGAAATAAATTATAAGTTGTTAGAAATTGTCATTATTTTACCACCTACACGTTCTTAATAAAGCAAAGCAATACAGGCAGCAATTGCATATGACTCCCTTGAAACTCCGATTGCAAGTTAAGTGCCCAAAGAAATGAATTTAAGTGACCAATACCACTTACTAGGACTCAAATCCACAGGCTCCTAGCAGCTGAGAGTTTGCTAGAGAAATCAAATCGGCGTCCTGGACACCAAGATAGGAACACAATATTTAAAGGGAGGCAAAGTGGCAGAATGGGGTAGCTATCAGGTCAAGGGTAGAAGAAGATGGGATTATTCCAAACACTGTCAGAAAGTCAATCTAAACCTGAGTCTGTGAACAGATTAGACAGCAAGGCATGGTAGTGTTGACCTGGAACTGCAGGACGACAGGCGGAACCAACAGTACCCTCCATACTTCCCGCTAAAAACTGCTGAGTACTTGGGTCAGGATCAGCCTGAAGACTGATGTGGACTCTACTTTTATGCCATTGAGAATAAACTGAAAGTCGAGGGACTTGTAAGACATACAAGGATAGCCACTCCACCACTCAAGACCTTGCAATCCAAATCCATCTATCCTTGCCATGGTCTATGTTGCCACCCAAAGTCTGACCCGCACCTGGCTTATTCATCTCAAGCTCTCTTCCCCTTGCTCCCTGGGCTCCTTCTGGCCTTCACTCAGTTCCTCTCACACACCATCTATACACTCCAGGCTGTTCAGTGTGCCTAGAATGTTCTTCCTCCCTCACTGCCTGACTTACTCCTATACATTTTCAAGTTCTATGACATCACCAAGAGGCCTTCCTTCAGCCCTAGTCTGTGTTCAATTCCCCTGGTGTGCTAGGTTACAGCACACTGTAACCTCCCTTATAATTATGAAGAATATTCTTATCTCTACCTCCCTTAGCAGATGGTAACACCGTGAGGGTAATGCTCACGTCTGTCTTGGGCACCATAAACAGGCATCTCATAGTCAAACTGGATTTTGGTTTCAAAAGGAAAGGACTGAGAGCCATGGGCTATCTGTGTTCTAGTTCTGCCGTCCCACTAACTCATGTGATGCTGGGCAAGTCACTGTCTTTTATCATTCTTAGTAAAATAAGGGATAGGAATTAAATAACCTCTATACTCTCTGCTTGCTTGAAAACTATAACCAGCTCCTATCTATTTATTCTACTAGTAGAGTAGTAATTTGAGCACTGAAAAGAATAAAAATTAAGACTGGTTACTCACTTTTCTAGGTTAAATTCAAGAATAAAGATGAGATATCAAAAACCACATCTTATAAATATAAGCTCACCATTAGAATATGAACTATCTTATATGTTTATTTAACTGTTTTCAAATCACATGTCAGAAGCTATGTGGCTCAGGAAAGTGTTAGCACACAGTTCGAATCTAAATGGAACTGGAGTGAAATGCAGGAAACTATTAACAAAATTGCCGACAAATTTGATGATAAAGTATCCTAACCCCTAAGAGAGGAGGGAGGAATGTAGAGAATTCTTATTCTACGCCTCTCACTTTACTAATAAAGAAACTGTGACCTGGAGACTTATCTGCGAAAGACCTAGAATTTAAGGGCAGATGCACACTTTAGGCCAGAAGTTCTTTTCCACTGTAGCTGTAAGATAAAAATCTCAGACAAGGCTCACACGGCACACATGAAGGCACAGAAGTCGATTTTATTACATCACAGCACCCTCCATAACAGGCAGTTATGCTTCTCTTGCCTTCTTTCATTTTAACCAGTTATCCATCCATTCAAAAATATGAAGAGAAGCATGTATTCCAGACTCTGTGCTAAATGCTGGAGATACAGCCCCACCCTCATGGAGCTCATGATCTAGTAAGGGACACAAGTAAAAACAATATAATTGTTACATATAACAAATACACTAGTACAATTATATTTCATATGTGTGTATATGTATATGCACAACCATACGTATATACTTAATACTTATATAATAAGCATGAGAGCCAGATAATTAGAAATTTTGGTAAGTGCTAAGAAGGAGGTGAACAGAGTGATGTAATGAAGTGTTCCTCAAGTGATCAGGCAGAGTAAGGAAGATGTCCTTTCTAGGGGGACCAGTTTCCTACAGCTTTCCAACAGGTATCTCAATACAAACGTGAACACAGTGTGTTTCCTCTCTCCATACACCCAGAAGGGGTGTATAACCACACGTCTGAATGTGCCTAACTCTCTCAAAATAGTAAGTATCAGAGAGGAAGCTTCTTTGCTAAGAGCCTCTCTTGGAGAAGAAAGAGCCTTATGAAAGCAATGCTGTCTTCCATCCTGGGTGTCCTAGGAGAGGGGGAGGGGGCGGGAGGAACCTACAGTCACAGGTCCTGCAAATGTGCTAGATAAATTTTGAAGATCGAAAATGTGCTCCCAGACAGCATGCCCTGAAATTTAATTCGGAGACAATTCTGTAACGCAAACCTAAAACGAGGAAGGCACAGTTCTTGTATTGACTGTGGTATGGACATGAGAACACACTCTAATTGGTCTGTACAGGAGTAAATGGCCCTATAAACATGAACCTGGCATCATTTTTAGCAACATCAAATGGAACATTGAGCTCATTAATCTTCTTTGGAGAAGCTCACAAGGAAAGACAAAAAAGCTCTTTTCTATAAATAAAACTTGCAATTTTACGATAAAGAAATGTACAGGGTTTGGGGGAAGTGACTTGGGATGGACAGTGCTTTAGACCTATTGTGGAGAGCATAGCCCAGACTTAGAAACACCTTCATTCATTCATCCAACAATTAAGTATCGATGGCTCTCTAGACCAGGCACTATTCTAGATATGTTGAGAAATATCAGTGAAGGAAGCAAAGATTCCTGCCTTCTGGGAGGTTACACTCTAATCAGAGAGAGGCAAACAATAAACATAAATCTCGAGCAAAATGTCAAAGGAAGGGAGAGTTGGGAATGTGGATATCTGGAAGAGAAGCCTTTCCTGGCAGAGGAAGTATCCAACGCGAAAGCCCCAAGGATGGTGTGTTCAATGAACATCAAGAAGACCAGTGTGGCCGGAGTAGAGAGTGAGCGGGAGGGAAAAGGAGACAGGATTGGAGAGAGAATGGGCAGATGGAGGGCACAGATCATGTCGGACCTTGGAGGTCGCTGGCAGGATTTAGCTTTTACTGTGACTGAGATTCACAGATATTCAGAACAGACTGTAGGTGGGCAAGGGTGGAAGCAGGAAGGGCACCTACAGGAGCGATGACAGCGGCTCACCCTCGGCTGTCAGTAATAGAAGCAGTGAGAAAAGGCTGTATATTTTCAACGTAGAGCCAAGCAAATGGCACAAGAAAAAGGAAAGTGAAGAGCGCATTTAAAGTTTTTAGACCGAACAATGGGGAGCAGGGGTCTAATTCTGAGATAGAGAAAACAGCAGACATGACAAACTGTGGAGGGGTGGGATCATGAATTTATTTTGGATAAGTGCAGTCTGAGATATCTATTAGACCCAAATGGAGACGCCAAATGGGCCAGGAGACTGAATGAGATCACCAGGGGACTGAAAGTGGAGAGATAAAAGGGGACCAAGTTCTGAGCTCTGAGACTTCGCCACATGAAGAGGCTGGAGAATGAAGGAGGAACCAGCACAAGATACTGTGAATGAGCCACCAAGAAAGGACAAAACAAGGTATAGGCAGTGTCACAAAAAACTACTAAAAAGAGGTACAAGGTCAACTGCATCAGACACTACTGAAACAAGGAATGAAATGATGTCAGTGAATGAGCTTTGGCAAAATACAAGTCACTGTTGACCTTCAAAAGAGCCATTTCAGTTCCACAGAAGGGACCAGAGCCCAACTTGAGTGTGTTGAGAATGAAAAGTGAGTGAGACAGCAGGTACAGACAGCGGGTATAGACAGCGGGTATAGGTAGCTGTTTTTAGGACAAAGATCAAAGAAATGGAACAGTCTGTAGAGAGGAGTATGGGGGTCAAGGGAAATATTTATTTTTTAATATAGATGATATTAAGGAATATTTGTATATTGACAGGAATAAGTAATTCTTAGAAATGAGAACTTCAGGTTTTTAATGCAGTGGTCGTTAATTCATGAATCATTGACCGTGACAACACATTTAAATCCAATTACAGTCACTTGACTAAAAATAAAAAATAATACAAAGGTAAGCTATTATTTTGAAGATAATCTCCCACTTCAATTAAGTGTAAAACCCCACTGGCATGGAGTTATAAAAATTTTGTATCCGCGGAAGGAGACAAGGGAGAAATTTTACCCACAATTTTCCCAACCCAAATACCAGTTTTAGGATTATGTGGCGTTAATAATTAAAGGTACTTGGAATATTCAACATAAGACTTTGATTCCTACATGTAATATTTTTGTGAAAACAGAAACTCTCTCTCGAAAGTAAATTAAATATTTATAGTGAGGCAGTCTTCCCGCAACACAAAATAAGCCCAAATATGGAATTATCCTAAAACAAAAGCATGAATCTAGAATTAAAAAGGATTCTAAGGATAATTTAGGGGGAGACCGTTCCTCCAAACAGTGCATAGTTTTACATCTGGATCGCCCACACATCCTGCTCCACAGAGATTAAACTTCTGTTTGGGATTCATTCAGGGCTCAGTAAGGCCTGACCTTCTCTCACACATAAGCTGAAAAACATCTGTGGCCAGTACAACTGGCCAGGAAATCAATTGTGACTGCAGTAGCCTGGCTATAGAAACTGTAGAAATTAACTGCTTTCTATTTTTAAGATCTAAAACTTCTGGAGTCAAAATAAAGGAAAGCCAGTCTCTTCAAGATTTTAGTTTCTATGGATACATTTTATTTTACAGGAAGAGGGGTGTTTGAAGACTTCATCCAGAAGAAATATAAGTTTCTAATGACAGTTTAAAAGTAAATATGTGGAAATTAGAAATATATGTTCATAAATGCTATAGCTTCTGTCGACACGCATTTGATACACAAAATCGAGCTGACCTTACCTGACCTATTAAGGCTATATCTTAGGTATCTAAATTGTGTTCAAAGACAAAAGATTTTTTAAATATTTTCTTGCTAATCTTGTTTTTCTGTCTAGTGAGAAAGATAGCCAATTATTCATAATGTTTATGGTCAAGAAGGGATGATGAAAAGGATAGCTTTTAAAACACTTATGTCCTGGTTGACTATAAATTTCTCTTTATTTCTAGATTAAAAATAAAAATAAGGGAGACAGCATCCCATAGGACAGATACCTAGTTTACTACTCACTAGCTCTGTGACCTCAAGCAAATTCTTAATCTCCCGGAGAAAGAAGCAGGATAAGAGTGAGCAGCATGGCTGTTTCAAGGCTCAAACAATAATGTACATATAAGAGCTTTCCATAACTCAGTGACATTCTTTTCATCACCTAAAATCACTGCCCATTAGCCTGTCTGTCTCTGCTTTAAGAGCTTCCCAGGCTCCCTGTCACTCTTGAGGAAATGAAAGACACTTCTCACTCGCCAGGAGGATGTTTTTGAGAATCCCCAACATTTAGGGGGAAACCCTGTACCTTATATTTCTAATCTCCCACAAAATACACTCCTCAGTTTATTGAAAACCATATTTTTGTCAGAAACCAAGAAGCAACACCTTCTTCATCTGCGATAAACAATTCATCACGAAACTGTATATATTTTACCTTCTACACACAGCTTGAATTGATCCTTTTCTCCCCATCCCCAATGCTTCTACCTGAGTCCAAGTCACCACCAGCTTGCACTCTTTATAAACATATCTGATTAAGCCACTCCAGAATATCATTGGGAGAATCAGATTTTGTCAGTTTTCTTTTTTAATTGCATCCAACTCAATCCTCCTTTCTAGTCCAGGCAGTATGCCAATTCTTCATTAATAAGATCAGTCTCATTTCTACATCTTTGCCTTCACTTATGACATTTCTCTTACTTGAGTGCCATCTCTGCTCCCCTTCACTCTGACAAATCTTCCCAACTTATGGCAGCCAGCATTTGCTGACTATTCAACCCCAAATGATTCCTCCTTTACCGAAATGTTACTGCCCTGGTAGTCAGAACTAGACTGCTTAGCACATAAGCTGTGTAGCACGGTGCCAAAGCCAGATAAACAAACAACAACTAGCTTTAGAAGAAAAGGAAGCAATGTTCAAATTCCACTGCTGTTCCCAGCTGTGTGCCTTTAGGCAAGTTACTAGACCACACTGAGCTCTAGTCACTTCATCAATGAAATGCATAACGTGTCTTATAATCACTGCGTTGGTAAGATTACACAACATACACAAAATATCTCATGCAATGCTGGATACCTGTAGCAGACTGCTATAAACTGTTGTGTGCTACATAACTCCAGGGAGCACCATCACATAGAGGAGGGTGTGGAGTGCCAGCAGTTCAACCGTTCATGGTGGCATCTCCTAGGAGGTTAAACAGTCAGTACTATTATTACTTACTTCATGTATTTTGACCTTTTGACCCAAGCAGACTGTAAGTGTGGGAGGGC